>NW_026734397.1:300000-495263 GCF_949786415.1 Peromyscus eremicus
AAGAGCACTCTTCTACTCTACTGTGTTTCTTATAGAGCCAGAACAGTGAGCTTGCTCAGAACAAAAGAACTGTACTTCCTACACACACTGGCATATCTAGTTCAACTCTGCTATGGAAACTGAGAAGAAAAGCAGCTCTTCTTCAGTCCAATACACTGTACATGCTGGGAACAGACGCGAGTGCTATTTGCACTGTTTATGGCAATTAGAGCACAATAGTGACATTCCTTACCAGAAAACAACTCTTTCTCTTAGGACCAAAAACTGCATGTGATTCAACTCCATTTAGGACTGGAAAACAAACGCTAGCTCGCCTTACATGAAACACACTCTGCTTTTGAGGAAAGAGCACTCTTCTACTCTACTGTGTTTCATATGGGGTCTAAACAGTGAGCTTGCTCAGAACAAAAGAACTGTGCTTCCTACACACACGGGCCTTATCTAGTTCAACTCTGCTTAGGAAACTGACAAGAACAGTAGCTCCTCTTCAGTCCAATACACTGTACTTGCTCGGAACAGACACCAGTGCTATTGGCACTGTGTATGGCAATTGGAGCACAATAGTGACCCGTCTTACCAGAAAACACCTCTTGCTCGTAGGACAAAAAACTGCATGTGACTCAAATCCATTTAGGACTGGGAAACCAACGCGAGCTCGCCTTCCAAAAACACACTCTGCTTTTGAGAAAAGAGCACTCTTCTACTCTACTGTGTTTCCTATGTGTTACGAACAGTGAGCTTGCTCAGAACAAAAAAACTGTGCTTCCTACACACACGGTTATATCTAGATCAAGTCTGCTTAAGAAACTGACAAGAACAGTAGCTCCTGTTCAGTCCGATACACTGTACTTGCTGGGAACAGACGTTAGTGCTATTTGCACTGTATATGGCATTTGGAGCGCAACAGTCACTCTTCTTACCAGAAAACAACTCTTGCTTGTAGGACCAAAATCTGCATGTGACTCAACTCCATTTAGGAATGGGAAACAAACGCGAGCTCGCCTTACAAGAAACACACTCTGCTTTTAAGAAAAGTGCACTCTTCTACTCTACTGTGTTTCCTATAGGGCCAGAACAGTGAGCTTGCTCAGAACATAAGAACTGTGCTTCCTACACACACGGAGCATATCTAGTTCAACTCTGCTTAGGAAACTGACAAGAACAGTAGCTCCTCTTCAGTCTGATACACTGTACTTGCTGGGAACAGACGCATGTGCTATTTGCACTGTGTATGGCAATGGGAGCGCAATAGTGACTTTCCTTACCAGAAAACAACTCTTGCACATAGGACCAGAAACTGCATGTGATTCCACTCCATTTAGGACTGGGAAACAAACACTAGCTCGTCCTACAAGAAACACACTCTGCTTCAGAGAAAAGAGCACTCTTCTACTCTACTGTGTTTCCTATGGGGTCCAAACAGTGAGCTTGCTCAGAACAAAAGAACTGTGCTTCCTACACACACGGGCCATATCTAGTTCAACTCTCCTTAGGAAACTGACAAGAACAGTAGCTCCTCTTCCGTCCAATACACTGTACTTGCTGGTAACAGACGCGACTGCCATTTGCACTGTGTATGGCAATGGGAGCGCAATAGTGACTCTTCTTACCAGAAAACAACTCTTGCTCATAGGAATAGAAACTGCATGTGATTCAACTCCATTTAGGACTGGGAAACAAACGCTAGCTCGCCTTACAAGAAACACACTCTGCTTTTGAGAAAAGTGCACTCTTCTATTCTGCTGTGTTTCCTGTAGAGTCAGAACAGTGAGCTTGCTCAGAACAAAAGAACTGTGCTTCCTACACCCACGGGCCATAACTAGTTCAACTCTGCTTCAGAAACTGAAAAGAACAGTAGCTCCTCTTCAGTCCAATACACTGTACTGCTGGGAATAGACATGAGTGCTTTTTGCAGTGTGTATTGCAGTGGGAGTGCAATAGTGACTCTTCTTACCAGAAAACAACCCTTGCTCATACGAGCAGAAACTGGATGTGACACAACTCCGTTTAGGACTGAGAAACAAACACTAGCCCGCCTTACAAGAAACATACTCTGCTTTTGAGAAAAGAGCACTCTTCTACTCTACTGGGTTTCCTATGGGGTCCGAACAGTGAGTTTGCTCAGAACAAAGGAACTGTGCTTCCTACACACACGGGTCATATCAAGGCAACTCTGCTTAGGAAACTGACAAGAAGAGAAGCTCCTCTTCAGTCCAATACACTATACTTGCTGGGAACAGACGTGAGTGCTATTTGCACTGTGTATGGGAATGGGAGTGCAATAGTGACTTTCCTTAACAGAAAACAACTCTTGCTGGTAGGACCAAAAACTGCATGTGATTCAACTCCATTTAGGACTGAGAAACAAACACTAGCTCGCCTTACAAGAAACACACTCTGCTTTTGAGAAAAGAGCACTCTTCTACTCTACTGTGTTTCCTGTAGGGCCAGAACAGTGAGCTGGCTCACAACAAAAGAACTGTGCTTCCTCCACACACGGGCCATATCTAGTTCAACTCTGCTTAAAAAACTGACAAGAACAGTAGCTCCTCTTCAGTCCAATACACTGTACTTGCTGGGAACAGACGCCAGTGCTATTTGCCCTGTGTATGACAATGGGAGCGCAATAGTGACTCTTCTTACCAGAAAACAACTCTTGCTCGTAGGACCAGAAACTGCATGGGATTCAACTCCATTTAGGACTCGGAAAGAAACACTAGCTCCTCTTACAAGAAACACACTCTGCTTTTGAGAAAAGAGCACTCTTCTACTCTAACTTGTTTTCTATAGGGCCAGAACAGTGAGCTTGTTCAGAACAAAAGAACTGTGCTTCCTACACACACGGGCCATGTCTAGTTCAACTCTGCTTAGAAAAATGACAAGAAGAGTAGCTCCCCTTCAGTCCAATTCACTGTACTTGCTGGGAACAGACGCGAGTGCTATTTGTACTGTGTATGGCAATGGGAGAGCAATAGTGACTCTTCTTACCAGAAAACAACTCTTGCTCGTAGGACCAGAAACTGCATGTGACTCAACTCCATTTAGGACTGGTAAACAAAAGCCAGCTCGCCTTACAAGAAACACACTCTGCTTTTGAGAAAAGAGCACTCTTCTACTCTACTGTGTTTCTTGTAGGGCCAGAACAGTGAGCTTGCTCAGAACAAAAGAACTGTACTTCCAACACACACGGGCCATATCTAGTTCAACTCTGCTTAGGAAACTGAGAAGAAAAGTAGCTCTTCTTCAGTCCAATACACTGTACATGCTGGGAACAGACGCGAGTGCAATTTGGACTGTGTACGGCAATTAGAGCACAATAGTGACATTCCTTACCAGAAAACAGCTCTTGCTCATAGGACCAAAAACTGCATGTGATTCAACTCCATTTAGGACTGGGAAAAAAACGCTAGCTCGCCTTACAAGAAACACACTCTGCTTTTGAGAAAAGAGCACACTTCTACTCTACTGTGTTTCCTATAGGGCCAGAACAGTGAGCTTAATCAGAACAAGAGAAATGTGCTTCCTACACCCACGGACATATCTAGTTCAATTCTGCTTAGGAAACTGACAAGAACAGTAGATCCTCTTCAGTCCAATACACTCTGCACGCTGGAAACAGACGCCAGTGCTATTTGCCCTGTGTTTGACATTGGGAGCACAATAGTGACTCTTCTTACCAGAAAACAACTCTTGCTCATAGGAACAGAAACTGCATGTGATTCAACTCCATTTAGGACTGGGAAACAAACGCTAGCTCGCCTTACAAGAAACACACTCTGCTTTTAAGAAAAGGGCACTCTTCTACTCTACTGTGTTTCCTATGGGGTCCGAACAGTGAGCTTGCTCACAACAAAAGACCTGTGCTTCCTACACACATGGCCATATCTGGTTCAATTATGCTTAGGAAACTGACAAGAAGAGTAACTCCTCTTCAGTCCAATACACTGTACTTGCTGGGAACAGACGCAAGTGCTATTTGAACTCTGTATGGCAATGGGAGCGCAATAGTGACTTTCCTTACCAGAAAACATCTCTTGCTCATAGGACCAGAAACTGCATGTGATTCAACTCCATTTAGGACTGGGAAACAAACGCTAGCTCGCCTTACAAGAAACACACTCTGCTTTTGAGAAAAGAGCACTCTTCTACTCTATTGTGTTTCCTATGAGGTCTGAACAGTGAGCTTGCTCAGAACAAAAGAACTGTGCTTTCTACACACACGGGCCATATCTAGTTCAACTCTGCTTAAGAAACTGACAAGAACATTAGCTCCTCTTCAGTCCAATACACTGTACTTGCTGGGAACAGACACGAGTGCTATTTGCTCTGTGTATGGCAATGGGAGCACAATAGTGACTCTTCTTATCAGAAAACTACTCTTGCTCCTAGGACCAGAAATTGCATGGGATTCAACTCCATTTAGGACTGGGAAACAAACGCCAGCTCGCCTTACAAGAAACAACACACTCTGCTTTTGAGAAAAGAGCACTCTTCTACTCTACTGTGTTTCTTATAGAGCCAGAACAGTGAGCTTGCTCAGAACAAAAGAACTGTACTTCCTACACACACTGGCCATATCTAGTTCAACTCTGCTACGGAAACTGAGAAGAAAAGCAGCTCTTCTTCAGTCCAATACACTGTACATGCTGGGAACAGACGCGAGTGCTACTTGCACTGTTTATGGCAATTAGAGCACAATAGTGACATTCCTTACCAGAAAACAACTCTTTCTCATAGGACCAAAAACTGCATGTGATTCAACTCCATTTAGGACTGGAAAACAAACGCTAGCTCGCCTTACAAGAAACACACTCTGCTTTTGAGAAAAGAGCACTCTTCTAGTCTACTGTGTTTCCTATGGGGTCCGAACAGTGAGCTTGCTCCGAACAAAAGAACTGTGCTTCCTACACTCACGGGCCATATCTAGTTCAACTCTGCTTAGGAAACTGACAAGAACAGTAGATCCTCTTCAGTCCAATACACTGTACATGCTGGGAACCGACGCCAGTGCTATTTGCCCTGTGTATGACAGTGGAACGCAATAGTGACTCTTCTTACCAGAAAACAACTCTTGCTCATAGGAACAGACTGCATGTGATTCAACTCCATTTAGGACTGGGAAACAAACGCTAGCTCGCCTTACAAGAAACACACTCTGCTTTTGAGAAAAGGGCACTCTTCTACTCTACTGTGTTTCCTATTGGGTGGGAACAGTGAGATTGCTCAGAACAAAAGAACTGTGCTTCCTACACACACGGGCCATATCTAGTTCAGTTCTGCTTAGGAACCTGACAAAAACAGTAGATCCTCTTCAGTCCAATACACTGTACATGCTGGGAACAGATGCCAGTGCTATTTGCCCTGTGTATGACAATGGGAGCAAAATAGTGACTCTTCTTATCAGAAAACAACTCTTGCTCGTAGAACCAGAAACTGCATGTGATTCACCTCCATTTAGGACTGGGAAACAAACACTAGCTCGCCTTACAAGAAACACACTCTGTTTTTGAGAAACAAGCACTCTTCTACTCTACTGTGTTTCCTATGGGGTCCGAACAGTGAGCTTGCTCCGAACAAAAGAACTGTGCTTCCTACACAAACGGGCCATATCTAGTTCAACTCTGCTTAGGAAACTGACAAGAACAGTAGATCCTCTTCAGTCCAATATACTGTACTTGCTGGGAACAGACACCAGTGCTATTTGCACTGTTTAGGGCAATGGGAGCACAATAGTTACTCTTCTTAACAGAAAAAAACTCTTGCTCGTAGGACCAGGAACTGCATGGGATTCAACTCCATTTCTGACTGGGAAACAAACACTAGCTCGCCTTTCCAGAAACATACTCTGCTTTTGAGAAAAGAGCACTCTTCTACTCTACTGTGTTTCCCATGTAGTCCGAAGAGTGAGCTTGCTCAGAACAAAAGAACTGTGCTTCCTACACACACGGGCCATATCTAGTTCAACTCTGCTTAGGAATCTGACAAGAACAGTAGCTCCTATTCAGTCCAATACACTGTACTTGCTGGGAACAGACGCGAATGCTATTTGCACTATGTATGGCAATGGGAGCGCAATAGTGACTTTCTTTACCAGAAAAAAACTCTTGCTCGTACGACCAGAAACTGCATGTGATTCAACTCCATTTAGGATTGGGAAACAAACGCTAGCTCGTGTTACAAGAAACACACTCTGCTTTTGAGAAAAGAGCACTCTTCTACTCTACTTTGTTTCCTATGGGGTATGAACAGTGAGCTTGCTCAGAACAAAAGAACTGTGCTTCCTACACACACGGGCCACATCTGGTTCAACTCTGCTTAGGAAAGTGACAGGAACAGTAGCTCCTCTTCAGTCCAATACACTGTACTTGCTGGGAACAGACGCAAGTGCTATTTGAACTGTGTATGGCAATGGGAGCGCAATAGTGACTTTCCTAACCAGAAAACAACTCTTGCTCGTAGGACCAGAAACTGCATGTGATTCAACTCCATTTAGGACTGGGAAACAAATGCTAGCTCGCCTTAAAAGAAACACACTCTGCTTTTGAGAAAAGAGCACTCTTCTACTCTATTGTGTTTCCTATGGGGTCCGAACATTGAGCTTTCTCAGAACAAAAGAACTGTGCTTCCTACACACACGGCCATATCTAGTTCAATTCTGCTTAGGAACCTGACAAGAACAGTAGATTCTCTTCATTCCATTACACTGTACATGCTGGGAACCGACGCCAATGCTATTTGCCCTGTGTATGACAATGGGAGCGCAATAGTGACTCTTCTTACCAGAAAACAACTCTTGCTCATAGGACCTGAAACTCATGGGATTCAACTCCATTTAGGACTGGGAAACAACCGCTAACTTGCCTTACAAGAAACACACTCTGCTTTTGAGAAAAGAGCATTCTTCTACTCTACTGTGTTTCCTATAGGGCCAAGACAGTGAACTTGCTCAGAAAAAAAGAACTGTGCTTCCTACACACAGGGGACATATGTAGTTCATCTCTGCTTAGGAAACTGACAAGAATATTAGCTCCTCTTCAGTCCAATACACAGTACATTCTGGGAACAGATGCCAATGCTATTTGCCCTGTGTATGTAAATGGGAGCACAATTGTGACTCTTCTTACCAGAAAACAACTCTTGCTCGTATGACCAGAATCTGCATGTGATTCAACTCCATTTAGGACTGGGAAACAAACGCTAGCTCGCCTTATAAGAAACACACTCTGCTTTTCATAAAAGAGCACTCTTCTACTCTACTGTGTTTCCTATGGGGTCCGAACAGTGAGCTTGCTCAGAACAAAAGAACTGTGCTTCCTACACACACGGCCATATCTAGTTCAATTCTGCTTAGGAACCTGACAAGAACAGTAGGTCCTCTTCAGTCCAATACACTGTACATGCTGGCAACAGACGCCAATGCTATTTGCCCTGTGTATGACAAGGGGAGAGCAATAGTGACTCTTCTTACCAGAAAACAACTCTTGCTCATAGGACCAGAAACTGCATGCAACTCAACTCCATTTAGGACTGGGAAACAAATGCTAGCTCGCCTTACAAGAACCACACTCTGCTTTTGAGAAAAGAGCACTCTTCTACTCTACTGTGTTTCCTTTAGGCCCAGAACAGTCAGCTTGCTCAGAACAAAAGAACTGTGCTTCCTACACACAGGGGCCATATCTAGTACAACTCTGCTTAGGAAACTGACAAAAATAGTAGCTCCTATTCAGTCCAATACACTGTACATGCTGGGAACAGATGCCAGTGCTATTTGCATTGTGTATGGCAATGGGAGCGCAACAGTGACTCTTCTTATCAGAAAACTACTCTTACTCGTAGCACCAGAAACTGCATGTGATTCAACTCCATTTAGGACTGGGAATCAAACGCCAGCTCGCCTTACAAGAAACACACTCTGCTTTTGAGAAAAGGGCACTCTTCTACTCTACTGTGTTTCCTATTGGGTCCGAACAGTGAGATTGCTCAGAACAAAGAACTGTGCTTCCTACACACACGGGCCATATCTAGTTCAATTCTGCTTAGGAACCTGACAAAAACAGTAGATCCTCTTCAGTCCAATACTCTGTACATGCTGGGAACAGATGCCAGTGCTATTTGCCCTGTGTATGACAATGGGAGCACAATAGTGACTCTTCTTACCAGAAAACAACTCTTGCTCGTAGAACCAGAAACTGCATGTGATTCAACTCCATTTAGGACTGGGAAACAAACACTAGCTCGCCTTACAAGAAACACACTCTGTTTTTGAGAAACAAGCACTCTTCTACTCTACTGTGTTTCCTACGAGGTCCGAACAGTGAGCTTGTTCCGAACAAAAGAACTGTGCTTCCTACACACACGGGCCATATCTAGTTCAACTCTGCTATGGATACTGACAAGAACAGTAGATCCTCTTCAGTCCAATATACTGTACTTGCTGGGAACAGACAGCAGTGCTATTTGCACTGTTTAGGGCAATGGGAGCACAATAGTTACTCTTCTTAACAGAAAAAAATTCTTGCTCATAGGACCAGGAACTGCATGGGATTCAACTCCCATTTCTGACTGGGAAACAAACACTAACTAGCTCGCCTTTCCAGAAACATACTCTGCTTTTGAGAAAAGAGCACTCTTCTACTCTACTGTGTTTCCCATGGAGTCCGAAGAGTGAGCTTGCTCAGAACAAAAGAACTGTGCTTCCTACACACACGGGCCATATCTAGTTCAACTCTGCTTAGGAATCTGAGAAGAACAGTAGCTCCTATTCAGTCCAATACACTGTACTTGCTGGGAACAGACGCGAATGCTATTTGCACTATGTATGGCAATGGGAGCGCAATAGTGACTTTCCTTACCAGAAAACAACTCTTGCTCGTACGACCAGAAACTGCATGTGATTCAACTCCATTTAGGATTGGGAAACAAACGCTAGCTCGTGTTACAAGAAACACACTCTGCTTTTGAGAAAAGAGCACTCTTCTACTCTACTGTGTTTCCTATGGGGTATGAACAGTGAGCTTGCTCAGAACAAAAGAACTGTGCTTCCTACACACACAGGCCATATCTGGTTCAACTCTGCTTAGGAAAGTGACAGGAACAGTAGCTCCTCTTCAGTTCAATACACTGTACTTGCTGGGAACAGACGCAAGTGCTATTTGAACTGTGTATGGCAATGGGAGCGCAATAGTGACTTTCCCTAACCAGAAAACAACTCTTGCTCGTATGTCCAGAAACTGCATGTGATTCAACTCCATTTAGGACTGGGAAACAAATGCTAGCTCGCCTTAAAAGAAACACACTCTGCTTTTGAGAAAAGAGCACTCTTCTACTCTATTGTGTTTCCTATGGGGTCCGAACATTGAGCTTTCTCAGAACAAAAGAACTGTGCTTCCTACACACATGGCCATATCTAGTTCAATTCTGCTTAGGAACCTGACAAGAACAGTAGATTCTCTTCAGTCCATTACACATTACATGCTGGGAACCGACGCCAATGCTATTTGCCCTGTGTATGACAATGGGAACGCAATAGTGACTCTTCTTACCAGAAAACAACTCTTGCTCATAGGACCTGAAACTGCATGTAACTCAACTCCATTTAGGACTGGGAAACAAACGCTAGCTCGCCTTACAAGAACCACACTCTGCTTTTGAGAAAAGAGCACTCTTCTACTCTACTGTTTTTCCTTTAGGCCCAGAACAGTCAGCTTGCTCAGAACAAAAGAACTGTGCTTCCTACACACAGTGGCCATATCTAGTACAACTCTGCTTAGGAAACTGACAAGAACAGTAGCTCCTCTTCAGTCCAATACACTGTATATGCTGGAACAGATGCCAGTGCTATTTGCCCTGTGTATGACAATGGGAGCGCAATAGTGACTCTTCTTACCAGAAAACAACTCTTGAACGTAGGACCAGAAACTGCATGGGATTCAACTCCATTTCTGACTAAGAAACAAACACTAGCTCGCCTTTCAAGAAACACAATCTGCTTTTGAGAAAAGAGCACTCTTCTACTCTACTGTGTATCCTATGTATTCCGAACACTGAGCTTGCTCAGAACAAATGAACTGTGCTTCCTACACACGGGCCATATCTAGTTCAACTCTGCTTAGGAAACTGACAAGAACAGTAGATCCTCTTCAGTCCAATACACTGTACTTGCTGGGAACAGACGCGAGTGCTATATGCACTGTGTATGCCAATTAAAGCGCAATCGTGACTTTCCTTACCAGAAAACAACTCTTGCTCGTAGGACCAGAAACTGCATGTGATTCAACTCCATTTAGGACTGCGAAACAAACGCTAGCTCGCCTTACAAGAAACACACTCTGCTTTTGAAAAAAGAGCACTCTTCTACTCTACTGTGTTTCCTATGGCGTCCGAACAGTGAGCTTGCTCAGAACAAAAGAACTGGGCTTCCTACACAAGGGCCATATCTAGTTCAATTCTGCTTAGGAAACTGACAAGAACAGTAGATCCTCTTCAGTCCAATACACTGTACTTGCTGGGAACAGACGCAAGTGCTATTTGTCCTGTGTATGGCAATGGAATCGCAATAGTGACTATTCTTACCATAAAACAACTCTTGCACGTAGGACCAGAAACTGCATGTGATTCCACTCCATTTAGGACTGGGACACAAACGCTAGCTCGCCTTACAAGAAACACACTCTGCTTTTGAGAAAAGAGCACTCTTCTACTCTACTGTGTTTCCTATGGGGTCCAAACAGTGAGCTTGCTCAGAACAAAAGACTGTGCTTCCTACACACAAGGACCATATGTAGTTCAACTCTGTTTAGGAAACTGACAAGAACAGTAGCTCCTATTCAGTCCAATACACTGTACTTGCTGGGAACAGACGCGAGTGCTATTTGCACTGTGTAGGGCAATGGGAGCACAATAGTGACTTTCCTTACCAGAAAACAACTCTTGTTCGTAGGAAAAGAAACTGCATGTGATTCAACTCCATTTAGGACTGGGAAACAAACACTAGCTCGCCTTACAAGAAACACACTCTGCTTTTGAGAAAAGAGCACTCTTCTACTCTACTGTGTTTCCTATAGGGCCAGAACAGTGAGCTTGCTCAGAACAAAAGAACTGGGCTTCCTACACACACGGTCATATCTAGTTCAATTCTGCTTAGGAACTTGACAAGAACAGTAGATCCTCTTCAGTCCAATACACTGTACTTGCTGCGAACAGACGCCAGTGCTATTTGTCCTGTCTATGGCAATGGCAGCACAATAGTGACTCTTCTTACCAGAAAACAACTCTTGCTCGTAGTACCAGAAACTGCATGGGATTCAACTCCATTTAGGACTGGGAAACAAACGCTAGCTCGCCTTACAAGAAACACACTCTGATTTAGAGAAAAGAGCCCTCTTCTACTCTACTGTGTTTCCTATGGGGTCCAAACAGTGAGCTTGCTCTGAACAAAAGATCTGTGCTTCCTACACACACTGCCATATCTAGTTCAATTCTGCTTAGGAACCTGACAAGAACAGTAGATCCTCTTCAGTCCAATACACTGTACTTGCTGGGAACAGACGCCAGTGCTATTTGCACTGTGTATGGCAATGGGAGCACAATAGTGACTTTCCTTACCAGAAAACAACTCTTGATCGTAGGACCAGAAACTGCATGTGATTCAACTCCATTTAGGAGTGGGAAACAAATGCTAGCTCGCCTTAAAAGAAACACACTCTGCTTTTAAGAAAAGAGCACTCTTCTACTCTGCTGTGTTTCCTATGGGGTCCAAACAGTGAGCTTGCAAAGAAAAAAAGAACTGTGCTTCCTACACACATGGACCATTCTAGTTAAACTCTGCTTAGGAAACTGACAAGAACAGTAGCTCCTATTCAGTCCAATACACTGTACTTGCTGGGAACAGACGCGAGTGCTATTTGTACTGTGTATGGCATTTGGAGCACAATAGTGACTCTTCTTACCAGAAAACATCTCTTGCTCATAGGACCAAAAACTGCATGTGACTCAACTCCATTTAGGACTGGGAAATAAACGCGAGCTCGGCTTACAAGAAACACACTCTGCTTTAGATAAAAGAGCACTCTTCTACTCTACTGTGTTTCCTGTAGGGCCAGAACAGTGAGCTTGCTCAGAACATAATATCTGTGCTTCCTAAACACACGGGCCATATCTAGTTCACCTCTGCTTAGGAAACTGACAAGAACAGTAGCTCCTCTTCAGTCCGATACACTGTACTTGCTGGGAAAAGACGCGAGTGCTATTTGCACTGTGTATGGGAAAGGGAGCACAATAGTGACTTTCCTTACCAGAAAACAACTCTTGCTCGTAGGACCAGAAACTACATGTGATTCAACTCCATTTAGGACTGGGAAACAAACGCTAGCTCGCCTTACATGAAACACACTCTGCTTTTGAGAAAAGATCACTCTTCTACTCTACTGTGTTTCCTATGGGTTCGAACAGTGAGCTTGCTCAGAACAAAAGCACTATGCTTCCTACACACACGGCCATATCTAGTTCAATTCTGCTTAGGAACCTGACAAGAACAGTAGATCCTCTTCAGTCTAATACACTGTGCTTGCTGGGAACAGACGCCAGTGCTATTTGTCCTGTGTATGGCAATGGCCGCTCAATAGTGACTCTTCTTACCAGAAAACAACTCTTGCTCGTAGTACCAGAAACTGCATGGGATTCAACTCCATTTAGGACTGGGAAACAAACGCTAGCTCGCCTTACAAGAAACACACTCTAGTTTTGAGAAAAGAGCACTCTTCTACTCTACTGTGTTTCCTATTGGGCCAGAACAGTGAGCTTGCTCAGAACAAAAGAACTGTGCTTCCTACACACGGGCCATATCTATTTCAACTCTGCTTAGGACACTGACAAGAACAGTAGCTTCTCTTCAGTCCAATACACTGTACTTACTGGGAACAGACGCGAGAGCTATTTGCACTGTGGATGGCAATGCGAGCACAATAGTGACTTTCCTTACCAGAAAACAACTCTTGCTCGTAGGACCAGAAACTGCATGTGATTCAACTCCATTTAAGACTGGGAAACCAATGCTAGCTGGTCTTACATGTAACACACTCTGCTTTAGAGAAAAGAGCACTCATCTACTCTACTGTGTTTCCTATAGGGCCAGAACAGTAGCTTGCTCAGAACATAAGAACTGTGCTTCCTACACACACGGGCCATATCTAGTTCAACTCTGCTTAGGAAACTGAAAAGAACAGTAGCTCCTCTTAAGTCCGATACACTGTACTTGCTGGGAACAGACGCGAGTGCTATATGCACTGTGTATGCCAACGAAAGCGCAATCGTGACTTTCCTTACCAGAAAACAACTCTTGCTCGTAGGACCAGAAACTGCATGTGATTCAACTCCATTTAGGACTGCGAAACAAACGCTAGCTTGCCTTACAAGAAACACACTCTGCTTTTGAGAAAAGAGTACTCTTCTACTCTACTGTGTTTCCTATGGGGTCTGAACAGTGAGCTTGCTCAGAACAAAAGAACTGGGCTTCCTACACAAGGGCCATATCTAGTTCAATTCTGCTTAGGAACCTGACAAGAACAGTAGATCCTCTTCAGTCCAAAACACTGTACTTGCTGGGAACAGACGTAAGTGCTATTTGTCCTGTGTATGGCAATTGCAGGGCAATAGTGACTATTCTTACCATAAAACAACTCTTGCACGTAGGACGAGAAACTGCATGTGATTCCAATCCATTTAAGACTGGGAAACAAACGCTAGCTCGCCTTACAAGAAACACACTCTGCTTTTGAGAAAAGACTACTCTTCTACTCTAAAGTGTTTCCTATGGGGTCCAAACAGTGAGCTTGCTCAGAACAAAAGACTGTGCTTCCTACACACAAGGACCATATGTAGTTCAACTCTGCTTAGGAAACTGACAAGAACAGTAGCTCCTATTCAGTCCAATACACTGTACTTGCTGGGAACAGACGCTAGTGCTATTTGCCCTGTGTAGGGCAATGGGAGCACAATAGTGACTTTCCTTACCAGAAACAACTCTTGTTCGTAGGAAAAGAAACTGCATGTGATTCAACTCCATTTAGGACTGGGAAACAAACGCTAGCTCGCCTTACAAGAAACACACTCTGCTTTTGAGAAAAGAGCACGCTTCTACTCTACTGTGTTTCCTATGGGGTCCGAACAGTGAGCTTGCTCAGAACAAAGGAACTGTGCTTCCTACACAAGGGCCATATCTAGTTCAATTCTGATTAGGAACCTGACAAGAACAGTAGATCCTCTTCAGTCCAATACACTGTACTTGCTGGGAACAGACCCCAGTGCCATTTGTCCTGTGTATGGCAATGGCAGCGCAATAGTGACTATTCTTACCATAAAACAACTCTTGCACGTAGGACCAGAAACTGCATGTGATTCCACTCCATTTAGGACTGGGACACAAACGCTAGCTCGCCTTACAAGAAACACACTCTGCTTTTGAGAAAAGAGCACTCTTCTACTCTACTGTGTTTCCTGTGGGGTCCAAACAGTGAGCTTGCTCCGAACAAAAGACTGTGCTTCCTACACACAAGGACCATATGTAGTTCAACTCTGCTTAGGAAACTGACAAGAACAGTAGCTCCTATTCAGTCCAATACACTGTACTTGCTGGGAACAGACGCGAGTGCTATTTGCCCTGTATATGGCAATGGGAGCACAATAGTGACTTTCCTTACCAGAAAACAACTCTTGCTCGTAGGACCAGAAACTGCATGTGATTCCACTCCATTTAGGACTGGAAAACAAACGTGAGCTCGCCTTACCAGAAACACACTCTGCTTTAGAGAAAAGAGCACTCTTCTACTCTACTGTGTTTCCTATAGAGCCAGAACAGTGAGCTTGCTCAGAACATAAGAACTGTGCTTCCTACAAACACGGGCCATATCTAGTTCAACTCTGCATAGAAACTTACAAGAACAGTATCTCCTCTTCAGTCCAATACACTGTACTTGCTGGGAACAGACAGGAGTGCTATTTGCACTGTGTATGGCAATTGGAGCACAATAGTGACTCTTCTTACCAGAAAACAACTCTTGATTGTAGGACAAAAAACTGCATGTGATTCAACTCCATTTAGGACTGGGAAAAAAACTCTATCTCACCTTACAAGAAACACACTCTATTTTTGAGAAAAGAGCACTCTTCTACTCTACTGTGTTTCCTAAAGGGCCAGAACAGTGAGCTTGCTCAGAACAAAAGAACTGTGCTTCCTACACACACGGGCCATATCTAGTTCAATTCTACTTAGGAACCTGACAAGAACAGTAGATCCTCTTCATTCCAATACACTGTACTTGCTGGGAACAGACGCCAGTGCTATTTGTCCTGTGTAAGGGATTGGCAGCGCAATAGTGACTATTCTTACCATAAAACAACTCTTGCTCGTAGGACCAGAAACCGCATGTGATTCAACTCCATTTAGGACTGGGAAATAAACGCTAGCTCGCCTTACAAGAAACACACTCTGCTTTTGAGAAAAGAGCACTCTTCTACACTACTGTGTTTCCTATGGGGTCCGAACAGTGAGCTTGCTCTGAACAAAAGAACTGTGCTTCCTAAACACACGGCCATATCTAGTTCCATTCTGCTTAGGAACTTGACAAGAACAGTAGATCCTCTTCATTCCAATACACTGTACTTGCTGGGAACAGACGCCAGTGTTATTTGTCCTGTGTATGGCAATGGCAGCGCAATAGTGACTATTCTTACCATAAAACAACTCTTGCTCCTAGGACAGAAACTGCATGTGATTCAACTCCATTTAGGACTGGGAAAGAAACGCTAGCTCGCCTTACAAGAAACACACTCTGCTTTTGAGAAAAGAGCACCCTTCTACTCTACTGTGTTTCCTATAGGGCCAGAAGAGTGAGCTTGCTCAGAACAAAAGAACTGTGCTTCCTACACACACGGGCCATATCTAGTTCTATTCTGCTTAGGAACCTGACAAGAACAGTAGATCCTCTTCAGTGCAATATACTGTACTTGCTGGGAACAGACGCCAGTGCTATTTGTCCTGTGTATGGCATTGGCAGCGCAATAGTGACTCTTCTTACCATAAAACAACTCTTGCTCATAGGACCAGAAACTGCATGTGATTCAACTCCATTTAGGACTGGGAAACAAACGCTAGCTCGCCTTAAAAGAAACACACTCTGCTTTAGAGAAAAGAGCACTCTTCTACTCTACTGTGTTTCCTATAGGGTTAGAAGAGTGAGCTTGCTCAGAACAAAAGAACTGTGCTTCGTACACACGGTCCATATCTAGTTCAACCCTGCTTAGGAAACTGACAAGAACAGTAGCTCCTATTCAGTCCAATACACTGTACTTGCTGGGAACAGACGCGAGTCCTATTTGCACTGTGTATGGCATTTGGAGCGCAATAGTGACTCTTCTTACCAGAAAACAACTCTTGCACGTAGGAACAAAAACTGCTTGTGACTCAACTCCATTTAGGACTGGGAAAAAACGCGAGCTCGCCTTCCAAGAAACACAGTCTGCTTTAGAGAAAAGAGCACTCTTCTACTCTACTGTGTTTCCTATGGGGTCCGAAGAGTGAGCTTGCTCAGAACAAAAGAACTGTGCTTCCTACACACACGGCCAAAACTAGTTCAATTTTGCTTAGGAAACTTATAAGAACTGTAGTTCCTCTTCAGTCCAATACACTGTACTTGCTGCGAACAGATTCCAGTGCTATTTGTCCTGTGTATGGCAATGGCAGCAAATAGTGACTCTTCTTACCAGAAAACAACTCTTGCTCGTAGGACCAGAAACTGCATGATATTCAACTCCATTTAGGAATGCGAAACAAACGCTAGCTTGCCTTACTAGAAACACACTCTGCTTTAGAGAAAAGAGCACTCTTCTACTCTACTGTGTATCGTATGGGGTCCAAACAGTGAGCTTGCTCAGAACAAAAGAACTGTGCTTCCTACACACACTGATCATATCTAGTTCAACTCTGCTTAGGAAACTGACAAGAACAGTAGCACCTATTCAGTCCAATACACTGTACTTGCTGGGAACAGACGCGAGTGCTATTTGCACTGTGTATGGCAATGGGAGCGCAATGTGACTTTCCTTACCACAAAACAACTCTTGTTCATAGGACCAGAAACTGCATGTGATTCAACTCCATTTAGGACTAGGAAACAAACGCTAGCTCGCCTTACAAGAAACACACTCTGCTTTAGAGAAAAGAGCACTCATCTACTCTACTGTGTTTCCTATAGGGCTAGAACAGTGAGCTTGCTCAGAACATAAGAACTGTGCTTCCTACACACACGGGCCATATCTAGTTCAACTCTGCTTAGTAAACTGACAAGAACAGTAACTCCTCTTCAGTCTGATACACTGTACTTGTTGGGAACAGACGCGAGTGCTATTTGCACTGTGTATGGCAATGGGAGCGCAATAGTGACTTTCCTTACAAGAAAACAACTCTTGCTCGTAGGACCAGAAAATGCATGTGATTCAACTCCATTTAGGACTGGGAAACAAATGGTAGCTCGCCTTACAAGAAACACACTCTGCTTTTGAGAAAAGAGCACTCTTCTACTCTACTGTGTTTCCTATGGGGTCCGAACAGTGAACTTGCTCAGAACAAAAGAACTGTGCTTCCTACACACACGGCCATATCTAGTTCAATTCTGCTTAAGTAACTGACAAGAACAGTACCACCTATTCAGTCCAATACAATGTATTTGCTGGGAACAGACGCGAGAGCTATTTGCACTGTGTATGGCAATGGGAGCGCAATGTGACTTTCCTTACCAGAAAACAACTCTTGTTCATAGGACCAGAAACTGCATGGGATTCAACTCCATTTAGGACTAGCATACAAACGCTAGCTCGCCTTACAAGAAACACACTCTGCTTTAGAGAAAAGAGCACTCATCTACTCTACTGTGTTTCCTATAGGGCCAGAACAGTGAGCTTGCTCAGAACATAAGAACTGTGCTTCCTACACACGGGACATATCTAGTTCAACTCTGCTTAGGAAACTGACAAGAATAGTAGCTCCTCTTCAGTCCAATACACTGTACTTGCTGGGAACACACGCCAGTGCTATTTGTCCTGTGTATGGCAATGGCAGCGCTATAGTGACTATTCTTACCATAAAACAACTCTTGCTCGTAGGACCAGAAACTGCATGTGATTCCACTCCATTTAGGACTGGGAAACAAACACTAGCTCGCCTTACAAGAAACACACTCTGCTTTTGAGAAAAGAGCACTCTTCTACTCTACTGTGTTTCCTATGGGGTCCAAACAGTGAGCTTGCTCAGAACAAAAGAACTGTGCTTCCTACACACGGGCCATATCTAGTTCAACCCTGCTTAGGAAACTGACAAGAACAGTAGCTCCTACTCAGTCCAATACACTGTACTTGCTGGGAACAGACGCGAGTCCTATTTGCACTGTGTATGGCATTTGGAGCACAATAGTGACTCTTCTTACCAGAAAACATCTCTTTCTCGTAGGACCAAAAACTGCTTGTGACTCAACTCCTTTTAGGACTGGGAAACAAACGCGAGCTCGCCTTACAAGAAACACACTCTGCTTTAGAGAAAAGAGCACTCTTCTACTCTACTGTGTTTCCTATAGGGCCAGAACAGTGAGCTTGCTCAGAACATAATAACTGTGCTTCCTAAACACATGGGACATTTCTAGTTCAACTCTGCTTAGGAAACTGACAAGAACAGTAGCTCCTCTTCAGTCCGATACACTGTACTTGCTGGGAAAATACGCGAGTGCTATTTGCACTGTGTATGGCAATGGCAGCGCAATAGTGACTCTTCTTACCATAAAACAACTCTTGTTCATAGGACCAGAAACTGCATGTGATTCCACTCCATTTAAGACTGGGAAACAAACGCTAGCGCGCCTTACAAGAAACACACTCTGCTTTTGAGAAAAGAGCACTCTTCTACTCTACTGTGTTTCCTATAGGGCCAGAACAGTGGGCTTGCTCAGAACAAAAGAACTGTGCTTCCTACACACAAGGCCATATCTAGTTCAACTCTGCTTAGGAACCTGACAAGAACAGTAGATCCTCTTCAGTCCAATACACTGTACTTGCTGGGAATAGACCCCAGAGCTACTTGTCCTGTGTATGGCAATGGCAGCGAAATAGTGACTCTTCTTACCAGAAAACAACTCTTGCTCGTAGGACCAGAAACTGCAAGTGATTCAACTCCATTTAGGACTGGGAAACAAACGCTAGCTCGCCTTACAAGAAACACACTCTGCTTTAGAGAAAAGAGCACTCTTCTACTCTACTGTGTTTCCTATGGGGTCCAAAGAGCGAGCTTGCTCAGAACAAAAGAACTGTGCTTCCTACACACGTGCCATATCTAGTTCAACTCTGCTTACGAAACTGACAAGAACAGTAGCTCCTATTCAGTCCAATACACTGTACTTGCTGGGAACAGATGCGAGTGCTATTTGCACAGTGTATGGCAATGGGAGTGCAGTAGTGACTTTCCTTACCAAAAAACAACTCTTGTTTGTAGGACCAGAAACTGCATGTGATTCAACTCCATTTAGGACTGGGAAACAAACGCTAGCTCGCCTTACAAGAAACACAATCTGCTTTTGAGAAAAGAGCACTCTTCTACTCTCCAGTGTTTCCTATGGGGTCTGAACAGTGAGCTTGCTCAGAACAAAAGAACTGGGCTTCCTACACAAGGGCCATATCTAGTTCAATTCTGCTTAGGAACCTGACAAGAACAGTAGATCCTCTTCAGTCCTATACACTGTACTTGCTGGGAACAGACGCCAGTGCTATTTGTCCTGTGTGTGGCAATGGCAGCCCAATAGTGACTCTTCTTACCATAAAAAAACTCTTGCTCGTAGGACCAGAAACTGCATGTGATTCAACTCCATTTAGTACTGGGAAACAAACGCTAGCTCGCCTTACAAGAAACACACTCTGCTTTAGAGAAAAGAGCACTCTTCTACTCTACTGTGTTTCCTATGGGCTCCAAACAGTGAGCTTGCTCAGAACAAAAGAACTGTGCTTCCTACACACGGGCCATATCTAGTTCAACTCTGCTTAGGAAACTGACAAGAACAGTAGCTTCAATTCAGTCCAATACACTGTACTTCCTGGGAACAGACGCAAGTGCTATTTGCACTGTGTATGGCATTTGGAGCGCAATAGTGACTCTTCTTACCAGAAAACAACTCTTGCTCGTAGGACCAAAAACTGCCTGTGACTCAACTCCATTTAGGACTGGGAAACAAACGCGAGCTGGCCTTACAAGAAACACACTCTGCTTTAGAGAAAAGAGCACTCTTCTACTCTACTGTGTTTCCTATGGGGTCCGAACAGTGAGCTTGCTCTGAACAAAAGATCTCTGCTTCCTACACACACTGCCATATCTAGTTCAATTCTGCTTAGGAACCTGACAAGAACAGTAGATCCTTTTCAGTCCAATACAAAGTACTTGCTGCGAACAGACGCCAGTGCTATTTGTCCTGTGTATCGCAATGTCAGCGCAATAGTGACTATTCTTACCATAAAACAACTCTTGCTCATAGGACCAGAAACTGCATGTGATTCCTCTCCATTTAAGACTGGGAAACAAACGCTAGCTCGCCTTACAATCAACACACTCTGCTTTAGCGAAAAGAGCACTCTTCTCCTCTACTGTGTTTCCTATAGGGCCAGAACAGTGGGCTTGCTCAGAACAAAAGAACTGTGCTTCCTACACACACGGCCATATCTAGTTCAATTCTGCTTAGGAACCTGACAAGAACAGTAGATCCTCTTCAGTCCAATACACTGTACTTGCTGGGAACAGACGCCAGTGCTATTTCTCCTGTGTATGGCAATGGCAGCGCAATAGTGACTATTCTTACCATAAAACAACTCTTGATCGTAGGACCAGAAACTGCATGTGATTCCCCTCCATTTAGGACTAGGAAACAAACGCTAGCTCGCCTTACAAGAAACACACTCTGCTTTAGAGAAAAGAGCACTCTCCTACTCTACTGTGTTTCCTATGGGGTCCAAACAGTGAGCTTGCTCAGAACAAAAGAACTGTGCTTCCTACACACAAGGACCATATGTAGTTCAACTCTGCTTAGGAAACTGAGAAGAACAGTAGCTCCTCTTCAGTCCAATACACTGTACTTGCTGTGAACAGACGGGAGGGCTATTTGCACTGTGTATGGCAATGGGAGTGCAATAGTGCCTATCCTTACCAGAAAACAACTGTTGCTCGTAGGACCAGAAACTGCATGTGATTCAACTCCATTTAGTACTGGGAAACAATCGCTAGTTCGCCTTACAAGAAACACACTCTGCTTTTGAGAAAAGAGCACTCTTCTACTCTACTGTGTATCCTATGGGGTCCGAACAGTGAGCTTGCTCAGAACATAAGAACTGTGCTTCCTACACACACGGGCCATATCTAGTTCAACTCTGCTTAGGAAACTGACAAGAACAGTAGCTCCTCTTCAGTCTGATACACTGTACTTGTTGGGAACAGACGCGAGTGCTATTTGCATTGTGTATGGCAATGGGAGCGCAATAGTGACTTTCCTTACAAGAAAACAACTCTTGCTCGTAGGACCAGAAACTGCATGTGATTCAACTCCATTTAGGACTGGGAAACAAATGGTAGCTCGCCTTACAAGAAACACACTCTGCTTTTGAGAAAAGAGCACTCTTCTACTCTACTGTGTTTCCTATGGGGTCCGAACAGTGAACTTGCTCAGAACAAAAGAACTGTGCTTCCTACACACACGGCCATATCTAGTTCAATTCTGCTTAAGTAACTGACAAGAACAGTACCACCTATTCAGTCCAATACAATGTATTTGCTGGGAACAGACGCGAGAGCTATTTGCACTGTGTATGGCAATGGGAGCGCAATGTGACTTTCCTTAACAGAAAACAACTCTTGTTCATAGGACCAGAAACTGCATGGGATTCAACTCCATTTAGGACTAGCATACAAACGCTAGCTCGCCTTACAAGAAACACACTCTGCTTTAGAGAAAAGAGCACTCATCTACTCTACTGTGTTTCCTATAGGGCCAGAACAGTGAGCTTGCTCAGAACATAAGAACTGTGCTTCCTACACACGGGACATATCTAGTTCAACTCTGCTTAGGAAACTGACAAGAATAGTAGCTCCTCTTCAGTCCAATACACTGTACTTGCTGGGAACACACGCCAGTGCTATTTGTCCTGTGTATGGCAATGGCAGCGCTATAGTGACTATTCTTACCATAAAACAACTCTTGCTCGTAGGACCAGAAACTGCATGTGATTCCACTCCATTTAGGACTGGGAAACAAACACTAGCTCGCCTTACAAGAAACACACTCTGCTTTTGAGAAAAGAGCACTCTTCTACTCTACTGTGTTTCCTATGGGGTCCAAACAGTGAGCTTGCTCAGAACAAAAGAACTGTGCTTCCTACACACGGGCCATATCTAGTTCAACCCTGCTTAGGAAACTGACAAGAACAGTAGCTCCTACTCAGTCCAATACACTGTACTTGCTGGGAACAGACGCGAGTCCTATTTGCACTGTGTATGGCATTTGGAGCGCAATAGTGACTCTTCTTACCAGAAAACAACTCTTGCACGTAGGACCAAAAAATTGCCTGTGACTCAACTCCATTTAGGACTGGAGAAACAAACTCGAGCTCGCCTTACAAGAAACATACTCTGCTTTAGAGAAAAGAGCACTCTTCTACTCTACTGTGTTTCCTATGGGGTCCGAATTGTGAGCTTGTTCAGAACAAAAGAACTGTGCTTCCTACACACACGGCCATATCTAGTTCAATTCTGCTTAGGAAACTGAAAAGAACTGTAGTTCCTCTTCAGTCCAATACACTGTACTTGCTGCGAACAGATGCCAGTGCTATTTG
Organism: Peromyscus eremicus; assembly: GCF_949786415.1. NCBI lineage: Eukaryota > Metazoa > Chordata > Mammalia > Rodentia > Cricetidae > Peromyscus > Peromyscus eremicus. Next base: position 322,906 of record NW_026734397.1, read on the forward strand.
TCCTGTGTATGGCAATGGCAGCACAATAGTGACTCTTCTTACCAGAAAACAACTCTTGCACGTAGGACCAAAAACTGCCTGTGACTCAACTCCATTTAGGACTGGGAAACAAACGCGAGCTCGCCTTACAAGAAACACACTCTGCTTTAGAGAAAAGAGCACTCTTCTACTCTACTGTGTTTCCTATAGGGCCAGAACAGTGAGCTTGCTCAGAACATAATAACTGTGCTTCGTACACACATGGACCATATCTAATTAAACTCTGCTTAGGAAACTGACAAGAACAGTAGCTCCTATTCAGTCCAATACACTGTACTTGCTGGGAACAGACGCGAGTGCTATTTGCACTGTGTATGGCATTTGGAGCACAATAGTGACTCTTCTTACCAGAAAACATCTCTTTCTCGTAGGACCAAAAACTGCTTGTGACTCAACTCCTTTTAGGACTGGGAAACAAACGCGAGCTCGCCTTACAAGAAACACACTCTGCTTTAGAGAAAAGAGCACTCTTCTACTCTACTGTGTTTCCTATAGGGCCAGAACAGTGAGCTTGCTCAGAACATAATAACTGTGCTTCCTAAACACATGGGACATTTCTAGTTCAACTCTGCTTAGGAAACTGACAAGAACAGTAGCTCCTCTTCAGTCTGATACACTGTACTTGCTGGGAAAATACGCGAGTGCTATTTGCACTGTGTATGGCAATGGCAGCGCAATAGTGACTCTTCTTACCATAAAACAACTCTTGTTCATAGGACCAGAAACTGCATGTGATTCCACTCCATTTAAGACTGGGAAACAAACGCTAGCGCGCCTTACAAGAAACACACTCTGCTTTTGAGAAAAGAGCACTCTTCTACTCTACTGTGTTTCCTATAGGGCCAGAACAGTGGGCTTGCTCAGAACAAAAGAACTGTGCTTCCTACACACAAGGCCATATCTAGTTCAACTCTGCTTAGGAACCTGACAAGAACAGTAGATCCTCTTCAGTCCAATACACTGTACTTTCTGGGAACAGACCCCAGAGCTACTTGTCCTGTGTATGGCAATGGCAGCGAAATAGTGACTCTTCTTACCAGAAAACAACTCTTGCTCGTAGGACCAGAAACTGCAAGTGATTCAACTCCATTTAGGACTGGGAAACAAACGCTAGCTCGCCTTACAAGAAACACACTCTGCTTTAGAGAAAAGAGCACTCTTCTACTCTACTGTGTTTCCTATGGGGTCCAAAGAGCGAGCTTGCTCAGAACAAAAGAACTGTGCTTCCTACACACGTGCCATATCTAGTTCAACTCTGCTTACGAAACTGACAAGAACAGTAGCTCCTATTCAGTCCAATACACTGTACTTGCTGGGAACAGATGCGAGTGCTATTTGCACAGTGTATGGCAATGGGAGTGCAGTAGTGACTTTCCTTACCAAAAAACAACTCTTGTTTGTAGGACCAGAAACTGCATGTGATTCAACTCCATTTAGGACTGGGAAACAAACGCTAGCTCGCCTTACAAGAAACACAATCTGCTTTTGAGAAAAGAGCACTCTTCTACTCTCCAGTGTTTCCTATGGGGTCTGAACAGTGAGCTTGCTCAGAACAAAAGAACTGGGCTTCCTACACAAGGGCCATATCTAGTTCAATTCTGCTTAGGAACCTGACAAGAACAGTAGATCCTCTTCAGTCCTATACACTGTACTTGCTGGGAAAAGACGCCAGTGCTATTTGTCCTGTGTGTGGCAATGGCAGCCCAATAGTGACTCTTCTTACCATAAAAAAACTCTTGCTCGTAGGACCAGAAACTGCATGTGATTCAACTCCATTTAGTACTGGGAAACAAACGCTAGCTCGCCTTACAAGAAACACACTCTGCTTTAGAGAAAAGAGCACTCTTCTACTCTACTGTGTTTCCTATGGGCTCCAAACAGTGAGCTTGCTCAGAACAAAAGAACTGTGCTTCCTACACACGGGCCATATCTAGTTCAACTCTGCTTAGGAAACTGACAAGAACAGTAGCTTCAATTCAGTCCAATACACTGTACTTCCTGGGAACAGACGCAAGTGCTATTTGCACTGTGTATGGCATTTGGAGCGCAATAGTGACTCTTCTTACCAGAAAACAACTCTTGCTCGTAGGACCAAAAACTGCCTGTGACTCAACTCCATTTAGGACTGGGAAACAAACGCGAGCTGGCCTTACAAGAAACACACTCTGCTTTAGAGAAAAGAGCACTCTTCTACTCTACTGTGTTTCCTATGGGGTCCGAACAGTGAGCTTGCTCTGAACAAAAGATCTCTGCTTCCTACACACACTGCCATATCTAGTTCAATTCTGCTTAGGAACCTGACAAGAACAGTAGATCCTTTTCAGTCCAATACAAAGTACTTGCTGCGAACAGACGCCAGTGCTATTTGTCCTGTGTATCGCAATGTCAGCGCAATAGTGACTATTCTTACCATAAAACAACTCTTGCTCATAGGACCAGAAACTGCATGTGATTCCTCTCCATTTAAGACTGGGAAACAAACGCTAGCTCGCCTTACAATCAACACACTCTGCTTTAGCGAAAAGAGCACTCTTCTCCTCTACTGTGTTTTCTATAGGGCCAGAACAGTGGGCTTGCTCAGAACAAAAGAACTGTGCTTCCTACACACACGGCCATATCTAGTTCAATTCTGCTTAGGAACCTGACAAGAACAGTAGATCCTCTTCAGTCCAATACACTGTACTTGCTGGGAACAGACGCCAGTGCTATTTGTCCTGTGTATGGCAATGGCAGCGCAATAGTGACTATTCTTACCATAAAACAACTCTTGATCGTAGGACCAGAAACTGCATGTGATTCCCCTCCATTTAGGACTAGGAAACAAACGCTAGCTCGCCTTACAAGAAACACACTCTGCTTTAGAGAAAAGAGCACTCTCCTACTCTACTGTGTTTCCTATGGGGTCCAAACAGTGAGCTTGCTCAGAACAAAAGAACTGTGCTTCCTACACACAAGGACCATATGTAGTTCAACTCTGCTTAGGAAACTGAGAAGAACAGTAGCTCCTCTTCAGTCCAATACACTGTACTTGCTGTGAACAGACGGGAGGGCTATTTGCACTGTGTATGGCAATGGGAGTGCAATAGTGCCTATCCTTACCAGAAAACAACTGTTGCTCGTAGGACCAGAAACTGCATGTGATTCAACTCCATTTAGTACTGGGAAACAATCGCTAGTTCGCCTTACAAGAAACACACTCTGCTTTTGAGAAAAGAGCACTCTTCTACTCTACTGTGTATCCTATGGGGTCCGAACAGTGAGCTTGCTCAGAACAATAAAACTGTGCTTGCTACACACACGGCCATATCTAGTTCAAGTCTGCTTAGGAAACTGACAAGAACAGTAGCACCTATTCAGTCCGATACACTGTACTTACTGGGAACAGACGCAAGTGCTATTTGCACTGTGTATGGCAATGGGAGCGCAATAGTGACTTTCCTTACCAAAAAACACCTCTTGTTCGTAGGACCAGAAACTGCATGTGATTCAACTCCATTTAGGACTAGGAAACAAACGCTAGCTCGCCTTACAAGAAACACACTCTGCTTTAGAGAAAAGAGCACTCTTCTACTCTACTGTGTTTCCTATAGGGCCAGAACAGTGAGCTTGCTCAGAACATAAGAACTGTGCTTCCTACACACACGGGCCATATCTAGTTCAATTCTACTTAGGAAACTAACAAAAACAGTAGCCCCTCTTCAGTTTGATACACTGTACTTGCTTGGAACAGACGCGAATGCTATTTTCCCTGTGTATGGCAATGGCAGCGCAATAGTGACTCTTCTTACCAGATAACAACTCTTGCTCCTAGTACCAGAAACTGCATGGGATTCAACTCCATTTAGGACTGGGAAACAAACGCTTGCTCGCCTTACAAGAAACACACTCTGCTTTAGAGAAAAGAGCACTCTTCTACTCTACTGTGTTTCCTATGGTGTCCAAACAGTGAGCTTGCTCAGAACAAAAGAACTGTGCTTCCTACACACACGGATCATATATAGTTCAACTCTGCTTAGGAAACTGACAAGAACAGTAGATCCTCTTCAGTCCGATACACTGTACTTGCTGAGAACAGACGCGAGGGCTACTTGCACTGTGTATGGCAATTGGATCACAATAGTGACGCTTCTTACCAGAAAACAACTCTTGCTCGTAGGACAAAAAACTGCATGTGACTCAACTCCATTTAAGACTGGGAAACAAACTCTAGCTCGCCTTACAAGAAACACACTCTGCTTTTGAGAAAAGAGCACTCTTCTACTCTACTGTGTTTCCTATAGGGCCAGAAGAGTGAGCTTGCTCAGAACAAAAGAACTGTGCTTCCTACACACACGGGCCATATCTAGTTCAACTCTGCTTAGGAAACTGACAAGAACAGTAGCTCCTCTTCAGTCCGATAAAGTGTACTTGCTGGGAACAGACGCGAGTGCTATTTGCACTATGTATGGCAAAGGGAGCACAATAGAGACTTTCCTTACCAGAAAACAACTCTTCCTCGTAGGACCAGAAACTGCATGTGATTCAACTGCGTTTAGGACTTGGAAACAAATGTTAGCTCGACTTACATGAAACACACTCTGCTTTTGAGAAAAGAGCACTCTTCTACTCTACTGTGTTTCCTATGGGGTCCGAACAGTGAGCTTGCTCAGAACAAAGGAACTGTGCTTCCTACACACATGGGCCATATCTAGTTCAACTCTGCTTAGGAAACTGACAAGAACAGTAGCTCCTCTTCAGTCTGATACACTGTACTTGGTGGGAACAAATGCGAGTTCTATTTGCACTGTGTGTGGCAATGGGAGCGCAGTAGTGACTTTCCTTACCAGAAAACAACTCTTGCTCATAGGACCACAAACTTCATGTGATTCAACTCCATTTATGACTGGGAAACAAAAGATAGCTCGCCTTACAAGAAACACTCTCTGCTTTTGAGAAAAGAGCACTCTTCTACTCTACTGTGTTTCCTATGGGATCCAAAAAGTGAGCTTGCTCAGAACAAAGAACTGTGCTTCCTACACACATGAACCATATCTAGTTCAACTCTGCTTAGGAAACTGACACGAACAGTAGCTCCTATTCAGTCCAATACACTGTACTTGCTGGGAACAGACGCGAGTGCTATTTGCACTGTGTATGGCATTTGGAGCACAATAGTGACTCTTCTTACCAGAAAACAACTCTTGCTTGAAGGACCAGAAACTGCATGTGATTCAACTCCATTTAGGACTGGGAAACAAACGCTAGCTCGCCTTACAAGAAACACACTCTGCTTTTGAGAAAAGAGCACTCTTCTACTCTACTGTGTTTTATTTAGAGCCAAAACAGTGAGCTTGCTCAGAACAAATGAACTGTGCTTCCTACACACAGGGGCCATATCTAGTTCAACTCTGCTTAGGAAACTGACAAGAACAGCAGCTCCTCTTCAGTCCAATACACTGTACTTGCTGCGAACAGACGCGAGGGCTATTTGCACTGTGTATGGCAATGGGAGCGCAATAGTGACTCTTCTTACCAGAAAACAACTCTTGCTCGTAGGACCAAAAACTACATGTGATTCAACTCCATTTAGGACTGGGAAACAAACGCTAGCTCGCCTTACAAGAAACACACTCTGCTTTTGAGAAAAGAGCCCTCTTCTAATCTAAAGTGTTTCCTATGGGGTCCGAACAGTGAGCTTGCTCAGAACAAAAGAACTGTGCTTCCTACACAGGAGCCATATCTAGTTCAACTCTGCTTAGGAAACTGACAAGAACAGCAGCTCCTCTTCAGTCCAATACACTGTACTTGCTGGGAACAGATGCGAGTGCTCTTTGCACTGTCTAGGGGAATGGGAGCGCAATAGTGACTTTCCTTACCAGAAAACAACTCTTGATCATGGGTCCAAAAACTGCATGAGATTCAACTCCATTTATGACTTGGAAACAAACGCTAGCTTGCCTTACAAGAAACACACTCTGCTTTTGAGAAAAGAGCACTCTTCTACTCTACTGTGTTTCTTTTAGAGCCAAAACAGTGAGCTTGCTCAGAACAAAAGAACTGTGCTTCCTACACACACGGGCCATATCTAGTTCAACTCTGCTTAGGAAACTGACAAGAACAGTAGCTCCTCTTCAGTCCGATAAAGTGTACTTGCTGGGAACAGACGCGAGTGCTATTTGCACTATGTATGGCAAAGGGAGCGCAATAGAGACTTTCCTTACCAGAAAACAACTCTTCCTCGTAGGCCCAGAAACTGCATGTGATTCAACTGCGTTTAGGACTTGGAAACAAATGTTAGCTCGACTTACATGAAACACACTCTGCTTTTGAGAAAAGAGCACTCTTCTACTCTACTGTGTTTCCTATGGGGTCCGAACAGTGAGCTTGCTCAGAACAAAGGAACTGTGCTTCCTACACACATGGGCCATATCTAGTTCAACTCTGCTTAGGAAACTGACAAGAACAGTAGCTCCTCTTCAGTCTGATACACTGTACTTGGTGGGAACAAATGCGAGTTCTATTTGCACTGTGTGTGGCAATGGGAGCGCAGTAGTGACTTTCCGTACCAGAAAACAACTCTTGCTCATAGGACCACAAACTGCATGTGATTCAACTCCATTTATGACTGGGAAACAAAAGATAGCTCGCCTTACAAGAAACACTCTCTGCTTTTGAGAAAAGAGCACTCTTCTACTCTACTGTGTTTCCTATGGGGTCCAAAAAGTGAGCTTGCTCAGAACAAAGAACTGTGCTTCCTACACACATGAACCATATCTAGTTCAACTCTGCTTAGGAAACTGACACGAACAGTAGCTCCTATTCAGTCCAATACACTGTATGCTGGGAACAGACGCGAGTGCTATTTGCCCTGTGTATGACAAGGGGAGCACAATAGTGACTCTTCTTACCAGAAAACAACTCCTGCTTGAAGGACCAGAAACTGCATGTGATTCAACTCCATTTAGGACTGGGAAACAAACGCTAGCTCGCCTTACAAGAAACACACTCTGCTTTTGAGAAAAGAGCACTCTTCTACTCTACTGTGTTTTATTTAGAGCCAAAACAGTGAGCTTGCTCAGAACAAATGAACTGTGCTTCCTACACACAGGGGCCATATCTAGTTCAACTCTGCTTAGGAAACTGACAAGAACAGTAGCTCCTCTTCAGTCCAATACACTGTACTTGCTGCGAACAGACGCGAGTGCTATTTGCACTGTGTATGGCAATGGGAGCGCAATAGTGACTCTTCTTACCAGAAAACAACTCTTGCTCGTAGGACCAAAAACTACATGTGATTCAACTCCATTTAGGATTGGGAAACAAACGCTAGCTCGCCTTACAAGAAACACACTCTGCTTTTGAGAAAAGAGCCCTCTTCTAATCTAAAGTGTTTCCTATGGGGTCCGAACAGTGAGCTTGCTCAGAACAAAAGAACTGTGCTTCCTACACACGAGCCATATCTAGTTCAACTCTGCTTACGAAACTGACAAGAACAGCAGCTCCTCTTCAGTCCAATACACTGTACTTGCTGGGAACAGATGCGAGTGCTCTTTGCACTGTCTAGGGGAATGGGAGCGCAATAGTGACTTTCCTTACCAGAAAACAACTCTTGATCATGGGTCCAAAAACTGCATGTGATTCAACTCCATTTATGACGTGGAAACAAACGCTAGCTTGCCTTACAAGAAACACACTCTGCTTTTGAGAAAAGAGCACTCTTCTACTCTACTGTGTTTTCTTTAGAGCCAAAACAGTGAGCTTGCCCAGAACAAAAGAACTGTGCTTCCTACACACACGGGCCATATCTAGTTCAACTCTGCTTAGGAACCTGACAAGAACAGTAGCTCCTCTTCAGTCCAATACACTGTACTTGCTGGGAACAGACACCAGTGCTATTTGCCCTGTGTATGACAAAGGGAGTGCAATAGTGACTCTTCTTCACAGAAAACAACTCTTGCTCGTAGGACCAGAAACTGCATGGGATTCAACTCCATTTCAGACTGGGAAACAAACACTGGCTCGCCTTAAAAGAAACACACTCTGCTGTTCAGAAAAGAGCACTCTTCTACTCTACAGTGTTTCCTATGAGGTCCGAACAGTGAGCTTGTGCAGAACTAAAGAACTGTGCTTCCTACACACAGGGCCTATATCTAGTTCAACTCTGCTTAGGAAAATGACAAGAACAGTAGTTCCTCTTCAGTCCAGTACATTGTACTTGCTGCGAACAGACGCAAGCGCTATTTGCACTGTGTATGGCAATGGGAGCGCAATAGTGACTCTTCTTACCAGAAAACAAGTCTTGCTCATAGGACCAGAAACTGCATGGGATACACATTTATTTATGACTGGGAAACAACACTAGCTCACCTTACAAGAAACACACTCTGCTTTTGAGAAAAGAGAACTCTTCTACTTTACTGTGTTTCCTATGGGATCCGAACAGTGAGCTTGCTCAGAACAAAAGAACTGTGCTTCCTACACACACGGTCATATCTAGTTCAATTCTTTTTAGGAAACTGACAAGAATAGTAGATCCTCTTCAGTCCAATACACTGTAGTTGCTGGGAACAGACGCGAGTGCTATTTGCCCTGTGTATGACAAGGGGAGCACAATAGTGACTCTTCTTACCAGAAAACAACTCCTGCTTGAAGGACCAGAAACTGCATGTGATTCAACTCCATTTAGGACTGGGAAACAAACGCTAGCTCGCCTTACAAGAAACACACTCTGCTTTTGACAAAAGAACACTCTTCTACTCTACTGTGTTTCATACAGGGCCAAAACAGTGAGCTTGCTCAGAACAAAAGAACTGTGCTTCCTACACACACGGCCATATCTAGTTCAACTCTGCTTAGGAAACTGACAAGAACATTAGCTCCTCTTCAGTCCAATACACTGTACTTGCTGGGAACAGACACGCTATTTGCACTGTGTAGGGGAATGTGAGCACAATAGTGACATTCCTTACCAGAAAACAACTCTTGCTCATGGGACCAAAAACTGCATGTGATTCAACTCCATTTAGAACTGGGAAACAAACGCTAGTTTGCCTTACAAGAAACACACTCTGCTTTTGAGAAAAGAGCACTCTTCTACTCTACTCTGTTTTCAAAAGAGCCAAAACAGTGAGATTGCTCTGAAGAAAAGGACTGTGCTTCCTACACACACGGCCATATCTGGTTCAATTCTGCTTAGGAAACTGAGAAGAACAGTAGGTCCTCTTCAGTCCAATACACTGTACATGCTGTGAATAGACACCAGTGCTATTTGCCTTGTGTATGACAATGGGAGCGCAATAGTGACTCTTCTTACCAGAAAACAACTCTTGCTCGTAGGACCAGAAACTGATGGGATTCAACTCCATTTAGGACTGCGAAACAAACGCTAGCTTGCCTTACAAGAAACACACTCTGCTTTTGAGAAAAGAGCACTCTTCTACTCTACTGTGTTTCCTATAGGGCCAGAACAGTGAGCTTGCTCAGAACAAAAGAACTGTGCTTCCTACACACAGGGGCCATATCTAGTTCAACTCTGCTTAGGAAACTGACAAGAACAGTAGCTCATCTTCAGTCTAATACACTGTACTTGCTGGGAACAGACGCGAGTGCTAATTGCACTATGTATGGCAAAGGGAGCGCAATAGTGACTTTCCTTACCAGAAAACAACTCTAGCTCGTAGGACCAAAAACTGCATGTGATTCAACTCCATTTAGGACTGCAAAACAAACGCTAGCTCGCCTTACAAGAAACACAATCTCCTTTTGAGAAAAAAGCACTTTTCTACTCTACTGTGTTTCCTTTGGGTCCAAACAGTGAGCTTGCTCAGAACAAAAGAACTGTGCTTCCTAAACACATGGGCCATATCTAGTTCAACTCTGTGTAGGAAACTGACAAGAACAGTAGCTCCTATTCAGTCCAATACACTGTACTTGCTGGGAAAAGACGCGAGAGCTATTTGCACTGTATATGGCAATCGGAGCCCAATAGTGACTCTTCTTACCAGAAAACAACTCTTACTCGTAGGACCAAAAACTGCATGGGATTCAACTCCATTTCAGACTGGGAAACAAACAATAGCTCGCCTTACAAGAAACACACTCTGCTTTTGAGAAAATAGCACTCTTCTACTCTAAAGTGTTTCCTATGGGGTCAGAACAGTTAGCTTGCTCAGAACAAAAGAACTGTGCTTCCTACACACAAGGGCCATATCTAGATCAATTCTGCTTAGGAAACTGACAAGGACAGTAGATCATCTTCAGTCCAATACACTGCACATGCTGGGAACAGACGCGAGTGCTATTTGCCCTGTGTATGCCAATGGGAGCACAATAGTGACTCTTCTTACCAGAAAACAACTCTTGCTCGTAGGACCAGAAACTGCATGGGATTCAACTCCATTTCAGACTGGGAAACAAACACTAGCTCGCCTTACAAGAAACACACTCTGCTTTTCAGAAAAGAGCACTCTTCTACTCTTCAGTGTTTCCTATGAGGTCCGAACAGTGAGCTTGTGCAGAACAAAAGAACTGTGCTTCCTACACACAGGGCCCATATCTAGTTCAACTCTGCTTAGGAAACTGACAAGAACAGTAGTTCCTCTTCAGTCCAGTACACTGTTCTTGCTGCGAACAGACGCAAGCGCTATTTGCACTGTGTATGGCAATGGGAGCGCAATAGTGACTCTTCTTACCAGAAAAAAAGTCTTGCTCGTAGGACCAGAAACTGCATGGGATTCAACTTTATTTCTGACTGGGAAACAAACACTAGCTCACCTTACAAGAAACACACTCTGCTTTTGAGATAGGAGAACTCTTCTACTCTAATGTGTTTCCTATTGGATCCGAACAGTGAGCTTGCTCAGAACAAAAGAACTGTGATTCCTACACACATGGTCATATCTAGATCAATTCTGCTTAGGAAACTGACAAGAATAGTAGATCCTCTTCAGTCCAATACACTGTAGTTGCTAGGAACAGACGCGAGTGCTATTTGCCCTGTGTATGACAATGGGAGAGCAATAGTGACTCTTCTTACCAGAAAACAACTCTTGCTCGTAGGAACAGAAACTGCATGTGATTCAACTCCATTTAGGACTGGGAAACAAGCGCTAGCTCGCCTTACAAGAAACACACTCTGCTTTTGAGAAAAGAGCCCTCTTCTACTCTAAAGTGTTTCCTATGGGGTCCGAAGAGTGAGCTTGCTCAGAACAAAAGAACTGTGCTTCCTACACACACAAGCCATATCTAGTTCAACTCTGCTTTGTAAACTGACAAGAACAGCAGCTCCTCTTCAGTCCAATACACTGTACTTCCTGGGAACAGACACGTGTGCTATTTGCACTGTGTACGGCAATGGGAGCGTAATAGTGACTCTTCTTATCAGAAAACAACTCTTGCTCGTAGGACCAGAAACTGCATTGGATTCAACTCCATTTCAGACTGGGAAGCAAACACTAGCTCGCCTTACAAAAAAACACACTCTGCTTTTGAGAAAAGAGCACTCTTCTACTCTACTGTGTTTCCTATGAGGTCCGAACAGTGAGCTTGCTCAGAACAAAAGAACTGTGCATCCTACACACACAGGCAATATCTAGTACAACTCTGCATAAGAAGCTGACGAGAACAGTAGCTCCTTTTCAGTCCAATACACTGTACTTGCTGGGAACAGATGCGAGTGCTATTTGCACTGTGTATGGAAATGGGAGCGCAATAGTGACTTTCCTTACCAGAAAACAACTCTTGCTTGTAGGACCAAAAACTGCATGTGATTCAACTCTATTTACGACTGGGAAACAGACGCTAGCCTCGCCTTACAAGAAACACACTCTGCTTTTGAGAAAAGAGCACTCTTCTACTCTACTGTGTTTCCTATCGGGCCAGAACAGTGAGCTTGCTCAGAACAAAAGAACTGTGCTTCCTAAACACACGGGCCATATCTAGTTCATCTCTGCTTAGGAACCTGACAAGAACAGTAGATGCTCTTCAGTCCAATACACTGTACATGCTGGGAACAGATGCCAGTGCTATTTGCCCTGTGTATGACAGTGGGAGCGCAATAGTGACTCTTCTTACCAGAAAAAAACTCTTGCTCGTAGGACCAGAAACTGCATGTGATTCAACTCCATTTAGTACTGAGAAACAAATGCTAGCTTGCCTTACAAGAAACACACCCTGCTTTTGAGAAAAGAGCTCTCTTTTACTCTACTGTGTCTCCTATAGGGCCAGAACAGTGAGCTTGCAAAGAACAAAAGATCTGTGCTTCCTAAACACACGGGCCATATGTACTTCAACTCTGCTTAGGAAACTGACGAGAAGAGTAGCTCCTCTTCAGTCCAATACACTGTACTTGCTGCGAACAGACGCGAGCACTATTTGCACTGTGTACAGTAATAGGAGCACAATAGTGACTTTTCTTACCAGAAAACAACTTTTCCTCTTAGGACCAGAAACAGCATGTGATTCAACTCCACTTAGGACTGGGAAACAAACGCTAGCTTGCCTTACAAGAAACACGCTCTGCTTTTGAGAATAGGCACACTTCTACTCTACTGGGTCCTCTGGGGTCCGAACAGTGAGCTTGCTCAGAACAAAAGAACTGTGCTTCCTACAAATATGGCCATATCTAGTTCAACTCTGCTTAGGAAACTGACAAGAACAGTAGCTCCTCTTCAGTCCAATACACTGTACTTGTTGGGAACAGACGCGAGTGCTATTTGCACTGTGTATGTCAATGAGAGCGCAATAGTGACTTTCCTTACCAGAAAACAACTCTTGTTCATAGGACCAAAAACTGCATGTGATTCAACTCCATTTAGGACTGGGAAACAAACGCTAGCTCGCCTTACAATAAACACACTCTGCTTTTGAGAAAAGAGCACTCTTCTACTCTAATGTGTTTCCTATAGGGCCAGTACAGTGAGCTTGCTCAGAACAAAAGAACTGTGCTTCCTACACAAAAGACCATATCCAGTTCAATTCTGCTTAGGAAACTGACAAGCACAGTAGCTTCTCTTCAGTCCAATACACTATACTTGCTGGGAACAGATGCGAGTGCTATTTGCACTGTGTATGGCAATGGGAGCACAATAGTGACTTTCCTTACCAGAAAACAACTCTTGCGTGTAGGACCAAAAGTTATATGTGATTCAACTCCATTTAAGACTGGGAAACAAACGCTAGCTCGTCTTACAAAAAACACACTCTGCTTTTGAGAAAAGAGCACTCTTCTACTCTACTGTGTTTCCTATAGGGCCAGAACAGTGAGATTGCTCAGAAGAAAAGAACTGTGCTTCCTACAAACACGGGCCATATCTAGTTCAACTCTGCTTAGGAAACTGACAAGAACAGTAGCTCCTCTTCAGTCCAATACACTGTACTTGCTGGGAACATACGCGAGTGCTATTTGCACTGTGTACAGTAATGGGAGCGCAATAGTGACTCTTCTTACCAGAAAACAACTCTTGCTCATAGGACCAGAAAGTGCATGGCATTCAACTCCGTTTAGGACTGGGAAACAAACGCTAGCTTGCCTTACAAGAAACACACTCTGCTTTTGAGAAAAGAGCACTCTTCTAGTCTACTGTGTTTCCTAAAGCGCCAGAACAATGAGCTTGCTCAGAACAAAAGAACTGTGCTTCCTAAACACACGGCCATATCTAGTTCAATTTTGTTTAGTAAACTGACAAGAAAAGTAGATCCTCTTCAGGCAATACACTGTACATGCTGGGAATAGAGGCCAGTGCTATTTGCACTGTGTACAGCAATGGCAGCGCAATAGTGACTCTTCTTACCAGAAAATAACTCTTGCTCGTAGGACCAGAAACTGCATGTGATTCAACTCCATTTAGGACTTGGAAACAAACACTAGCTCGTCTTACAAGAAACACACTCTGCTTCTGAGAAAAGAGCACTCTTCTACTCTACTGTGTTTCCTATAGGGCCAGAGCAGAGAGCTTGCTCAGAACAAAAGAACTGTGCTTCCTGCACACACGGGCCATATCTAGTTCAACTCTGCTTAGGAAACTGACAAGAACAGTAGATCCTCTTCAGTCCAATACACTGTACTTGCTGGGAACAGACGCGAGTGCTGTTTGCACTGTGTACGGAATTGGGAGCGCAATAGTGACTCTTTTTACCAGAAAACAACTCTTGCGCGTAGGAACAGAAACTGCATGTGATTCAACTCCATTTAGGACTGGGAAACAAACGCTAGCTCGCCTTACAAGAAACACACTCTGCTTTTGAGAAAAGAACACTCTTCTACTCTACTGTGTTTCATACAGGGCCAAAACTGTGAGCTTGCTCAGAACAAAAGAAATGTGCTTCCTACACACACGGCCATATCTAGTTCAACTCTGCTTAGGAAACTGACAAGAACATTAGCTCCTCTTCAGTCCAATACACTGTACTTGCTGGGAACAGACACGCTATTTGCACTGTGTAGGGGAATGGGAGCACAATAGTGACATTCCTCACCAGAAAACAACTCTTGCTCATGGGACCAAAAACTGCATGTGATTCAACTCCATTTAGGACTGCAAAACAAACGCTAGCTCGCCTTACAAGAAACACAATCTGCTTTTGAGAAAAAAGCACTTTTCTACTCTACTGTGTTTCCTTTGGGTCCAAACAGTGAGCTTGCTCAGAACAAAAGAACTGTGCTTCCTAAACACACGGGCCATATCTAGTTCAACTCTGTGTAGGAAACTGACAAGAACAGTAGCTCCTATTCAGTCCAATACACTGTACTTGCTGGGAAAAGACGCGAGAGCTATTAGCACTGTATATGGCAATCGGAGCCCAATAGTGACTCTTCTTACCAGAAAACAACTCTTACTCGTAGGACCAAAAACTGCATGGGATTCAACTCCATTTCATACTGGGAAACAAACACTAGCTCGCCTTACAAGAAACACACTCTGCTTTTGAGAAAATAGCACTCTTCTACTCTAAAGTGTTTCCTATGCGGTCAGAACAGTGAGCTTGCTCAGAACAAAAGAACTGTGCTTCCTACACACAAGGGCCATATCTAGATCAATTCTGCTTAGGAAACTGACAAGGACAGTAGATCATCTTCAGTCCAATACACTGCACATGCTGGGAACAGACGCGAGTGCTATTTGCCCTGTGTATGACAATGGGAGCACAATAGTGACTCTTCTTACCAGAAAACAACTCTTGCTCGTAGGACCAGAAACTGCATGGGATTCAACTCCATTTCAGACTGGGAAACAAACACTAGCTCGCCTTACAAGAAACACACTCTGCTTTTCAGAAAAGAGCACTCTTCTACTCTTCAGTGTTTCCTATGAGGTCCGAACAGTGAGCTTGTGCAGAACAAAAGAACTGTGCTTCCTACACACAGGGCCCATATCTAGTTCAACTCTGCTTAGGAAACTGACAAGAACAGTAGTTCCTCTTCAGTCCAGTACACTGTACTTGCTGCGAACAGACGCAAGCGCTATTTGCACTGTGTATGGCAATGGGAGCGCAATAGTGACTCTTCTTACCAGAAAAAAAGTCTTGCTCGTAGCACCAGAAACTGCATGGGATTCAACTTTATTTCTGACTGGGAAACAAACACTAGCTCACCTTACAAGAAACACACTCTGCTTTTGAGATAGGAGAACTCTTCTACTCTAATGTGTTTCCTATTGGATCCGAACTGTGAGCTTGCTCAGAACAAAGAACTGTGATTCCTACACACATGGTCTTATCTAGATCAATTCTGCTTAGGAAACTGACAAGAATAGTAGATCCTCTTCAGTCCAATACACTGTAGTTGCTAGGAACAGACGCGAGTGCTATTTGCCCTGTGTATGACAATGGGAGAGCAATAGTGACTCTTCTTACCAGAAAACAACTCTTGCTCGTAGGACCAGAAACTGCATGTGATTCAACTCCATTTAGGACTGGGAAACAAACGCTAGCTCGCCTTACAAGAAACACACTCTGCTTTTGAGAAAAGAGCCCTCTTCTACTCTAAAGTGTTTCCTGTGGGGTCCGAAGAGTGAGCTTGCTCAGAACAAAAGAACTGTGCTTCCTACACACACAAGCCATATCTACTTCAACTCTGCTTTGTAAACTGACAAGAACAGCAGCTCCTCTTCAGTCCAATACACTGTACTTCCTGGGAACAGACACGTGTGCTATTTGCACTGTGTATGGCAATGGGAGCGTAATAGTGACTCTTCTTATCAGAAAACAACTCTTGCTCGTAGGACCAGAAACTGCATTGGATTCAACTCCATTTCAGACTGGGAAGCAAACACTAGTTTGCCTTACAAAAAAACACACTCTGCTTTTGAGAAGAGAGCACTCTTCTACTCTACTGTGTTTCCTATGAGGTCCGAACAGTGAGCTTGCTCAGAACAAAAGAACTGTGCATCCTACACACACAGGCAATATCTAGTACAACTCTGCATAAGAAGCTGACGAGAACAGTAGCTCCTTTTCAGTCCAATACACTGTACTTGCTGGGAACAGATGCGAGTGCTATTTGCACTGTGTATGGAAATGGGAGCGCAATAGTGACTTTCCTTACCAGAAAACAACTCTTGCTCGTAGGACCAAAAACTGCATGTGATTCAACTCTATTTACGACTGGGAAACAGACGCTAGCCTCGCCTTACAAGAAACACACTCTGCTTTTGAGAAAAGAGCACTCTTCTACTCTACTGTGTTTCCTATCGGGCCAGAACAGTGAGCTTGCTCAGAACAAAAGAACTGTGCTTCCTAAACACACGGGCCATATCTAGTTCATCTCTGCTTAGGAACCTGACAAGAACAGTAGATGCTCTTCAGTCCAATACACTGTACATGCTGGGAACAGATGCCAGTGCTATTTGCCCTGTGTATGACAGTGGGAGCGCAATAGTGACTCTTCTTACCAGAAAAAAACTCTTGCTCATAGGACCGGAAACTGCATGTGATTCAACTCCATTTAGTACTGGGAAACAAATGCTAGCTTGCCTTACAAGAAACACACCCTGCTTTTGAGAAAAGAGCTCTCTTTTACTCTACTGTGTCTCCTATAGGGCCAGAACAGTGAGCTTGCAAAGAACAAAAGAACTGTGCTTCCTAAACACAAGGGCCATATGTACTTCAACTCTGCTTAGGAAACTGACGAGAACAGTAGCTCCTCTTCAGTCCAATACACTGTACTTGCTGCGAAGAGACGCGAGCACTATTTGCACTGTGTACAGTAATAGGAGCACAATAGTGACTTTTCCTACCAGAAAACAACTTTTCCTTTTAGGACCAGAAACTGCATGTGATTCAACTCCACTTA
This sequence comes from Peromyscus eremicus, assembly GCF_949786415.1. Taxonomy (NCBI): domain Eukaryota; kingdom Metazoa; phylum Chordata; class Mammalia; order Rodentia; family Cricetidae; genus Peromyscus; species Peromyscus eremicus. The sequence goes on from NW_026734397.1 coordinate 340,214, forward strand.
GGACTGGGAAACAAATGCTAGCTTGCCTTACAAGAAACACGCTCTGCTTTTGAGAATAGGCACACTTCTACTCTACTGGGTTTCCTCTGGGGTCCGAACAGTGAGCTTGCTCAGAACAAAAGAACTGTGCTTCCTACAAACATGGCCATATCTAGTTCAACTCTGCTTAGGAAACTGACAAGAACAGTAGCTCCTCTTCAGTCCAATACACTGTACTTGTTGGGAACAGACGCGAGTGCTATTTGCACTGTGTATGTCAATGGGAGCGCAATAGTGACTTTCCTTACCAGAAAACAACTCTTGTTCATAGGACCAAAAACTGCATGTGATTCAACTCCATTTAGGACTGGGAAACAAACGCTAGCTCGCCTTACAATAAACACACTCTGCTTTTGAGAAAAGAGCACTCTTCTACTCTAATGTGTTTCCTATAGGGCCAGTACAGTGAGCTTGCTCAGAACAAAAGAACTGTGCTTCCTACACAAAAGACCATATCCAGTTCAATTCTGCTTAGGAAACTGACAAGAACAGTAGCTCCTCTTCAGTCCAATACACTATACTTGCTGGGAACAGATGCGAGTGCTATTTGCACTGTGTATGGAAATGGGAGCGCAATAGTGACTTTCCTTACCAGAAAACAACTCTTGCTCGTAGGACCAAAATCTGCATGTGATTCAACTCTATTTACGACTGGGAAACAGACGCTAGCCTCGCCTTACAAGAAACACACTCTGCTTTTGAGAAAAGAGCACTCTTCTACTCTACTGTGTTTCCTATCGGGCCAGAAGAGTGAGCTTGCTCAGAACAAAAGAACTGTGCTTCCTAAACACACGGGCCATATCTAGTTCATCTCTGCTTAGGAACCTGACAAGAACAGTAGATGCTCTTCAGTCCAATACACTGTACATGCTGGGAACAGATGCCAGTGCTATTTGCCCTGTGTATGACAGTGGGAGCGCAATAGTGACTCTTCTTACCAGAAAAAAACTCTTGCTCGTAGGACCAGAAACTGCATGTGATTCAACTCCATTTAGTACTGAGAAACAAATGCTAGCTTGCCTTACAAGAAACACACCCTGCTTTTGAGAAAAGAGCTCTCTTTTACTCTACTGTGTCTCCTATAGGACCAGAACAGTGAGCTTGCAAAGAACAAAACATCTGTGCTTCCTAAACACACGGGCCATATGTACTTCAACTCTGCTTAGGAAACTGACAAGAACAGTAGCTCCTCTTCAGTCCAATACACTATACTTGCTGGGAACAGATGCGAGTGCTATTTGCACTGTGTATGTCAATGGGAGCGCAATAGTGACTTTCCTTACCAGAAAACAACTCTTGTTCATAGGACCAAAAACTGCATGTGATTCAACTCCATTTAGGACTGGGAAACAAACGCTAGCTCGCCTTACAATAAACACACTCTGCTTTTGAGAAAAGAGCAGTCTTCTACTCTAATGTGTTTCCTATAGGGCCAGTACAGTGAGCTTGCTCAGAACAAAAGAACTGTGCTTCCTACACAAAAGACCATATCCAGTTCAATTCTGCTTAGGAAACTGACAAGAACAGTAGCTCCTCTTCAGTCCAATACACTATACTTGCTGGGAACAGATGCGAGTGCTATTTGCACTGTGTATGGAAATGGGAGCGCAATAGTGACTTTCCTTACCAGAAAACAACTCTTGCTCGTAGGACCAAAATCTGCATGTGATTCAACTCTATTTACGACTGGGAAACAGACGCTAGCCTCGCCTTACAAGAAACACACTCTGCTTTTGAGAAAAGAGCACTCTTCTACTCTACTGTGTTTCCTATCGGGCCAGAAGAGTGAGCTTGCTCAGAACAAAAGAACTGTGCTTCCTAAACACACGGGCCATATCTAGTTCATCTCTGCTTAGGAACCTGACAAGAACAGTAGATGCTCTTCAGTCCAATACACTGTACATGCTGGGAACAGATGCCAGTGCTATTTGCCCTGTGTATGACAGTGGGAGCGCAATAGTGACTCTTCCTACCAGAAAAAAACTCTTGCTCGTAGGACCAGAAACTGCATGTGATTCAACTCCATTTAGTACTGAGAAACAAATGCTAGCTTGCCTTACAAGAAACACACCCTGCTTTTGAGAAAAGAGCTCTCTTTTACTCTACTGTGTCTCCTATAGGACCAGAACAGTGAGCTTGCAAAGAACAAAACATCTGTGCTTCCTAAACACACGGGCCATATGTACTTCAACTCTGCTTAGGAAACTGACAAGAACAGTAGCTCCTCTTCAGTCCAATACACTATACTTGCTGGGAACAGATGCGAGTGCTATTTGCACTGTGTATGGCAATGGGAGCACAATAGTGACTTTCCTTACCAGAAAACAACTCTTGCTCGTAGGACCAAAAGTTATATGTGATTCAACTCCATTTAAGACTGGGAAACAAAGGCTAGCTCGTCTTACAAAAAACACACTCTGCTTTTGAGAAAAGAGCACTCTTCTACTCTACTGTGTTTCCTATAGGGCCAGAACAGTGAGATTGCTCAGAAGAAAAGAACTGTGCTTCCTACAAACACGAGCCATATCTAGTTCAACTCTGCTTAGGAAACTGACAAGAACAGTAGCTCCTCTTCAGTCCAATACACTGTACTTGCTGGGAACATACGCGAGTGCTATTTGCACTGTGTACAGTAATGGGAGCGCAATAGTGACTCTTCTTACCAGAAAACAACTCTTGCTCATAGGACCAGAAAGTGCATGGCATTCAACTCCGTTTAGGACTGGGAAACAAACGCTAGCTTGCCTTACAAGAAACACACTCTGCTTTTGAGAAAAGAGCACTCTTCTAGTCTACTGTGTTTCCTAAAGCGCCAGAACAATGAGCTTGCTCAGAACAAAAGAACTGTGCTTCCTAAACACACGGCCATATCTAGTTCAATTTTGTTTAGTAAACTGACAAGAAAAGTAGATCCTCTTCAGGCAATACACTGTACATGCTGGGAATAGAGGCCAGTGCTATTTGCACTGTGTACAGCAATGGCAGCGCAATAGTGACTCTTCTTACCAGAAAATAACTCTTGCTCGTACGACCAGAAACTGCATGTGATTCAACTCCATTTAGGACTTGGAAACAAACACTAGCTCGTCTTACAAGAAACACACTCTGCTTCTGAGAAAAGAGCACTCTTCTACTCTACTGTCTTTCCTATAGGGCCAGAGCAGAGAGCTTGCTCAGAACAAAAGAACTGTGCTTCCTGCACACACGGGCCATATCTAGTTCAACTCTGCTTAGGAAACTGACAAGAACAGTAGATCCTCTTCAGTCCAATACACTGTACTTGCTGGGAACAGACGCGAGTGCTGTTTGCACTGTGTACGGAATTGGGAGCACAATAGTGACTCTTTTTACCAGAAAACAACTCTTGCGCGTAGGAACAGACACTGCATGTGATTCAACTCCATTTAGGACTGGGAAACAAACGCTAGCTCGCCTTACAAGAAACACACTCTGCTTTTGAGAAAAGAACACTCTTCTACTCTACTGTGTTTCATACAGGGCCAAAACAGTGAGCTTGCTCAGAACAAAAGAAATGTGCTTCCTACACACACGGCCATATCTAGTTCAACTCTGCTTAGGAAACTGACAAGAACATTAGCTCCTCTTCAGTCCAATACACTGTACTTGCTGGGAACAGACACGCTATTTGCACTGTGTATGGGAATGGGAGCACAATAGTGACATTCCTCACCAGAAAACAACTCTTGCTCATGGGACCAAAAACTGCATGTGATTCAACTCCATTTAGGACTGCAAAACAAACGCTAGCTCGCCTTACAAGAAACACAATCTGCTTTTGAGAAAAAAGCACTTTTCTACTCTACTGTGTTTCCTTTGGGTCCAAACAGTGAGCTTGCTCAGAACAAAAGAACTGTGCTTCCTAAACACACGGGCCATATCTAGTTCAACTCTGTGTAGGAAACTGACAAGAACAGTAGCTCCTATTCAGTCCAATACACTGTACTTGCTGGGAAAAGACGCGAGAGCTATTAGCACTGTATATGGCAATCGGAGCCCAATAGTGACTCTTCTTACCAGAAAACAACTCTTACTCGTAGGACCAAAAACTGCATGGGATTCAACTCCATTTCATACTGGGAAACAAACACTAGCTCGCCTTACAAGAAACACACTCTGCTTTTGAGAAAATAGCACTCTTCTACTCTAAAGTGTTTTCTATGCGGTCAGAACAGTGAGCTTGCTCAGAACAAAAGAACTGTGCTTCCTACACACAAGGGCCATATCTAGATCAATTCTGCTTAGGAAACTGACAAGGACAGTAGATCATCTTCAGTCCAATACACTGCACATGCTGGGAACAGACGCGAGTGCTATTTGCCCTGTGTATGACAATGGGAGCACAATAGTGACTCTTCTTACCAGAAAACAACTCTTGCTCGTAGGACCAGAAACTGCATGGGATTCAACTCCATTTCAGACTGGGAAACAAACACTAGCTCGCCTTACAAGAAACACACTCTGCTTTTCAGAAAAGAGCACTCTTCTACTCTTCAGTGTTTCCTATGAGGTCCGAACAGTGAGCTTGTGCAGAACAAAAGAACTGTGCTTCCTACACACAGGGCCCATATCTAGTTCAACTCTGCTTAGGAAACTGACAAGAACAGTAGTTCCTCTTCAGTCCAGTACACTGTACTTGCTGCGAACAGACGCAAGCGCTATTTGCACTGTGTATGGCAATGGGAGCGCAATAGTGACTCTTCTTACCAGAAAAAAAGTCTTGCTCGTAGGACCAGAAACTGCATGGGATTCAACTTTATTTCTGACTGGGAAACAAACACTAGCTCACCTTACAAGAAACACACTCTGCTTTTGAGATAGGAGAACTCTTCTACTCTAATGTGTTTCCTATTGGATCCGAACAGTGAGCTTGCTCAGAACAAAGAACTGTGATTCCTACACACATGGTCTTATCTAGATCAATTCTGCTTAGGAAACTGACAAGAATAGTAGATCCTCTTCAGTCCAATACACTGTAGTTGCTAGGAACAGACGCGAGTGCTATTTGCCCTGTGTATGACAATGGGAGAGCAATAGTGACTCTTCTTACCAGAAAACAACTCTTGCTCATAGGACCAGAAACTGCATGTGATTCAACTCCATTTAGGACTGGGAAACAAACGCTAGCTCGCCTTACAAGAAACACACTCTGCTTTTGAGAAAAGAGCCCTCTTCTACTCTAAAGTGTTTCCTATGGGGTCCGAAGAGTGAGCTTGCTCAGAACAAAAGAACTGTGCTTCCTACACACACAAGCCATATCTAGTTCAACTCTGCTTTGTAAACTGACAAGAACAGCAGCTCCTCTTCAGTCCAATACACTGTACTTCCTGGGAACAGACACGTGTGCTATTTGCACTGTGTATGGCAATGGGAGCGTAATAGTGACTCTTCTTATCAGAAAACAACTCTTGCTCGTAGGACCAGAAACTGCATTGGATTCAACTCCATTTCAGACTGGGAAGCAAACACTAGCTTGCCTTACAAAAAAACACACTCTGCTTTTGAGAAAAGAGCACTCTTCTACTCTACTGTGTTTCCTATGAGGTCCGAACAGTGAGCTTGCTCAGAACAAAAGAACTGTGCATCCTACACACACAGGCAATATCTAGTACAACTCTGCATAAGAAGCTGACGAGAACAGTAGCTCCTTTTCAGTCCAATACACTGTACTTGCTGGGAACAGATGCGAGTGCTATTTGCACTGTGTATGGAAATGGGAGCGCAATAGTGACTTTCCTTACCAGAAAACAACTCTTGCTCGTAGGACCAAAAACTGCATGTGATTCAACTCTATTTACGACTGGGAAACAGACGCTAGCCTCGCCTTACAAGAAACACACTCTGCTTTTGAGAAAAGAGCACTCTTCTACTCTACTGTGTTTCCTATCGGGCCAGAACAGTGAGCTTGCTCAGAACAAAAGAACTGTGCTTCCTAAACACACGGGCCATATCTAGTTCATCTCTGCTTAGGAACCTGACAAGAACAGTAGATGCTCTTCAGTCCAATACACTGTACATGCTGGGAACAGATGCCAGTGCTATTTGCCCTGTGTATGACAGTGGGAGCACAATAGTGACTCTTCTTACCAGAAAAAAACTCTTGCTCATAGGACCGGAAACTGCATGTGATTCAACTCCATTTAGTACTGGGAAACAAATGCTAGCTTGCCTTACAAGAAACACACCCTGCTTTTGAGAAAAGAGCTCTCTTTTACTCTACTGTGTCTCCTATAGGGCCAGAACAGTGAGCTTGCAAAGAACAAAAGAACTGTGCTTCCTAAACACACGGGCCATATGTACTTCAACTCTGCTTAGGAAACTGACGAGAACAGTAGCTCCTCTTCAGTCCAATACACTGTACTTGCTGCGAACAGACGCGAGCACTATTTGCACTGTGTACAGTAATAGGAGCACAATAGTGACTTTTCCTACCAGAAAACAACTTTTCCTCTTAGGACCAGAAACTGCATGTGATTCAACTACACTTAGGACTGGGAAACAAATGCTAGCTTGCCTTACAAGAAACACGCTCTGCTTTTGAGAATAGGCACACTTCTACTCTACTGGGTTTCCTCTGGGGTCTGAACAGTGAGCTTGCTCAGAACAAAAGAACTGTGCTTCCTACAAATATGGCCATATCTAGTTCAACTCTGCTTAGGAAACTGACAAGAACAGTAGCTCCTCTTCAGTCCAATACACTGTACTTGTTGGGAACAGACGCGAGTGCTATTTGCACTGTGTATGTCAATGGGAGCGCAATAGTGACTTTCCTTACCAGAAAACAACTCTTGTTCATAGGACCAAAAACTGCATGTGATTCAACTCCATTTAGGACTGGGAAACAAACGCTAGCTCGCCTTACAATAAACACACTCTGCTTTTGAGAAAAGAGCACTCTTCTACTCTAATGTGTTTCCTATAGGGCCAGTACAGTGAGCTTGCTCAGAACAAAAGAACTGTGCTTCCTACACAAAAGACCATATCCAGTTCAATTCTGCTTAGGAAACTGACAAGAACAGTAGCTCCTCTTCAGTCCAATACACTATACTTGCTGGGAACAGATGCGAGTGCTATTTGCACTGTGTATGGAAATGGGAGCGCAATAGTGACTTTCCTTACCAGAAAACAACTCTTGCTCGTAGGACCAAAATCTGCATGTGATTCAACTCTATTTACGACTGGGAAACAGACGCTAGCCTCGCCTTACAAGAAACACACTCTGCTTTTGAGAAAAGAGCACTCTTCTACTCTACTGTGTTTCCTGTCGGGCCAGAACAGTGAGCTTGCTCAGAACAAAAGAACTGTGCTTCCTAAACACACGGGCCATATCTAGTTCATCTCTGCTTAGGAACCTGACGAGAACAGCAGATGCTCTTCAGTCCAATACACTGTACATGCTGGGAACAGATGCCAGTGCTATTTGCCCTGTGTATGACAGTGGGAGCGCAATAGTGACTCTTCTTACCAGAAAAAAACTTTTGCTCGTAGGACCAGAAACTGCATGTGATTCAACTCCATTTAGTACTGAGAAACAAATGCTAGCTTGCCTTACAAGAAACACACCCTGCTTTTGAGAAAAGTGCTCTCTTTTACTCTACTGTGTCTCCTATAGGGCCAGAACAGTGAGCTTGCAAAGAACAAAAGATCTGTGCTTCCTAAACACACGGGCCTTATGTACTTCAACTCTGCTTAGGAAACTGACGAGAAGAGTAGCTCCTCTTCAGTCCAATACACTGTACTTGCTGCGAACAGACGCGAGCACTATTTGCACTGTGTACAGTAATAGGAGCACAATAGTGACTTTTCTTACCAGAAAACAACTTTTCCTCTTAGGACCAGAAACTGCATGTGATTCAACTCCACTTAGGACTGGGAAACAAACGCTAGCTTGCCTTACAAGAAACACGCTCTGCTTTTGAGAATAGGCACACTTCTACTCTACTGGGTCCTCTGGGGTCCGAACAGTGAGCTTGCTCAGAACAAAAGAACTGTGCTTCCTACAAATATGGCCATATCTAGTTCAACTCTGCTTAGGAAACTGACAAGAACAGTAGCTCCTCTTCAGTCCAATACACTGTACTTGTTGGGAACAGACGCGAGTGCTATTTGCACTGTGTATGTCAATGGGAGCGCAATAGTGACTTTCCTTACCAGAAAACAACTCTTGTTCATAGGACCAAAAACTGCATGTGATTCAACTCCATTTAGGACTGGGAAACAAACGCTAGCTCGCCTTACAATAAACACACTCTGCTTTTGAGAAAAGAGCACTCTTCTACTCTAATGTGTTTCCTATAGGGCCAGTACAGTGAGCTTGCTCAGAACAAAAGAACTGTGCTTCCTACACAAAAGACCATATCCAGTTCAATTCTGCTTAGGAAACTGACAAGAACAGTAGCTCCTCTTCAGTCCAATACACTATACTTGCTGGGAACAGATGCGAGTGCTATTTGCACTGTGTATGGAAATGGGAGCGCAATAGTGACTTTCCTTACCAGAAAACAACTCTTGCTCGTAGGACCAAAATCTGCATGTGATTCAACTCTATTTACGACTGGGAAACAGACGCTAGCCTCGCCTTACAAGAAACACACTCTGCTTTTGAGAAAAGAGCACTCTTCTACTCTACTGTGTTTCCTATCGGGCCAGAACAGTGAGCTTGCTCAGAACAAAAGAACTGTGCTTCCTAAACACACGGGCCATATCTAGTTCATCTCTGCTTAGGAACCTGACAAGAACAGTAGATGCTCTTCAGTCCAATACACTGTACATGCTGGGAACAGATGCCAGTGCTATTTGCCCTGTGTATGACAGTGGGAGCGCAATAGTGACTCTTCTTACCAGAAAAAAACTTTTGCTCATAGGACCAGAAACTGCATGTGATTCAACTCCATTTAGTACTGAGAAACAAATGCTAGCTTGCCTTACAAGAAACACACCCTGCTTTTGAGAAAAGAGCTCTCTTTTACTCTACTGTGTCTCCTATAGGGCCAGAACAGTGAGCTTGCAAAGAACAAAACATCTGTGCTTCCTAAACACACGGGCCATATGTACTTCAACTCTGCTTAGGAAACTGACTAGAAGAGTAGCTCCTCTTCAGTCCAATACACTGTACTTGCTGCGAACAGACGCGAGCACTATTTGCACTGTGTACAGTAATAGGAGCACAATAGTGACTTTTCTTACCAGAAAACAACTTTTCCTCTTAGGACCAGAAACTGCATGTGATTCAACTCCACTTAGGACTGGGTAACAAACGCTAGCTTGCCTTACAAGAAACACGCTCTGCTTTTGAGAATAGGCACACTTCTACTCTACTGGGTCCTCTGGGGTCCGAACAGTGAGCTTGCTCAGAACAAAAGAACTGTGCTTCCTACAAATATGGCCATATCTAGTTCAACTCTGCTTAGGAAACTGACAAGAACAGTAGCTCCTCTTCAGTCCAATACACTGTACTTGTTGGGAACAGACGCGAGTGCTATTTGCACTGTGTATGTCAATGGGAGCGCAATAGTGACTTTCCTTACCAGAAAACAACTCTTGTTCATAGGACCAAAAACTGCATGTGATTCAACTCCATTTAGGACTGGGAAACAAACGCTAGCTCGCCTTACAATAAACACACTCTGCTTTTGAGAAAAGAGCACTCTTCTACTCTAATGTGTTTCCTATAGGGCCAGTACAGTGAGCTTGCTCAGAACAAAAGAACTGTGCTTCCTACACAAAAGACCATATCCAGTTCAATTCTGCTTAGGAAACTGACAAGAACAGTAGCTTCTCTTCAGTCCAATACACTATACTTGCAGGGAACAGATGCGAGTGCTATTTGCACTGTGTATGGCAATGGGAGCACAATAGTGACTTTCCTTACCAGAAAACAACTCTTGCGTGTAGGACCAAAAGTTATATGTGATTCAACTCCATTTAAGACTGGGAAACAAACGCTAACTCGTCTTACAAAAAACACACTCTGCTTTTGAGAAAAGAGCACTCTTCTACTCTACTGTGTTTCCTATAGGGCCAGAACAGTGAGATTGCTCAGAAGAAAAGAACTGTGCTTCCTACAAACACGGGTCATATCTAGTTCAACTCTGCTTAGGAAACTGACAAGAACAGTAGCTCCTCTTCAGTCCAATACACTGTACTTGCTGGGAACATACGCGAGTGCTATTTGCACTGTGTACAGTAATGGGAGCGCAATAGTGACTCTTCTTACCAGAAAACAACTCTTGCTCATAGGACCAGAAAGTGCATGGCATTCAACTCCGTTTAGGACTGGGAAACAAACGCTAGCTTGCCTTACAAGAAACACACTCTGGTTTTGAAAAAAGAGCACTCTTCTAGTCTACTGTGTTTCCTAAAGCGCCAGAACAATGAGCTTGCTCAGAACAAAAGAACTGTGCTTCCTAAACACACGGCCATATCTAGTTCAATTTTGTTTAGTAAACTGACAAGAAAAGTAGATCCTCTTCAGGCAATACACTGTACATGCTGGGAATAGAGGCCAGTGCTATTTGCACTGTGTACAGCAATGGCAGCGCAATAGTGACTCTTCTTACCAGAAAATAACTCTTGCTCGTACGACCAGAAACTGCATGTGATTCAACTCCATTTAGGACTTGGAAACAAACACTAGCTCGTCTTACAAGAAACACACTCTGCTTCTGAGAAAAGAGCACTCTTCTACTCTACTGTGTTTCCTATACGGCCAGAACAGAGAGCTTGCTCAGAACAAAAGAACTGTGCTTCCTAAACACACGGGCCATATCTAGTTCAACTCTGCTTAGGAAACTGACAAGAACAGTAGATCCTCTTCAGTCCAATACACTGTACTTGCTGGGAACAGATGCCAGTGCTATTTGCCCTGTGTATGACAATGGGAGCGCAATTGTGACTCTTCTTACCAGAAAACAACTCTTGAACGTAGGACCAGAAACTGCATGGGATTCAACTCCATTTCTGACTAGGAAACAAACACTAGCTCGCCTTTCAAGAAACACAATCTGCTTTTGAGAAAAGAGCACTCTTCTACTCTACTGTGTATCCTATGTATTCCGAACACTGAGCTTGCTCAGAACAAATGAACTGTGCTTCCTGCACACACGGGCCATATCTAGTTCAACTCTGCTTAGGAAACTGACAAGAACATTAGCTCCTCTTCAGTCCAATACACTGTACTTGCTGGGAACAGACACGCTATTTGCACTGTGTAGGGGAATGGGAGCACAATAGTGACATTCCTTACCAGAAAACAACTCTTGCTCATGGGACCAAAAACTGCATGTGATTCAACTCCATTTAGAACTGGGAAACAAACGCTAGCTTGCCTTACAAGAAACACACTCTGCTTTTGAGAAAAGAGCACTCTTCTACTCTACTCTGTTTTCAAAAGAGCCAAAACAGTGAGCTTGCTCTGAAGAAAAGGACTGTGCTTCCTACACACACGGCCATATCTGGTTCAATTCTGCTTAGGAAACTGAGAAGAACAGTAGGTCCTCTTCAGTCCAATACACTGTACATGCTGGGAATAGACACCAGTGCTATATGCCTTGTGTATGACAATGGGAGCGCAATAGTGACTCTTCTTACCAGAAAACAACTCTTGCTCGTAGGACCAGAAACTGCATGGGATTCAACTCCATTTAGGACTGCGAAACAAACGCTAGCTTGCCTTACAAGAAACACACTCTGCTTTTGAGAAAAGAGCACTCTTCTAATCTACTGTGTTTCCTATAGGGCCAGAACAGTGAGCTTGCTCAGAACAAAAGAACTGTGCTTCCTACACACAGGGGCCATATCTAGTTCAACTCTGCTTAGGAAACTGACAAGAACAGTAGCTCATCTTCAGTCTAATACACTGTACTTGCTGGGAACAGACGCGAGTGCTCTTTGCACTATGTATGGCAATGGGAGCGCAATAGTGACTTTCCTTACCAGAAAACAACTCTAGCTCGTAGGACCAAAAACTGCATGTGATTCAACTCCATTTAGGACTGCAAAACAAACGCTAGCTCGCCTTACGAGAAACACAATCTGCTTTTGAGAAAAAAGCACTTTTCTACTCTACTGTGTTTCCTTTGGGTCCAAACAGTGAGCTTGCTCAGAACAAAAGAACTGTGCTTCCTAAACACACGGGCCATATCTAGTTCAACTCTGTGTAGGAAACTGACAAGAACAGTAGCTCCTATTCAGTCCAATACACTGTACTTGCTGGGAAAAGACGCGAGAGCTATTAGCACTGTATATGGCAATCGGAGCCCAATAGTGACTCTTCTTACCAGAAAACAACTCTTACTCGTAGGACCAAAAACTGCATGGGATTCAACTCCATTTCATACTGGGAAACAAACACTAGCTCGCCTTACAAGAAACACACTCTGCTTTTGAGAAAATAGCACTCTTCTACTCTAAAGTGTTTCCTATGCGGTCAGAACAGTGAGCTTGCTCAGAACAAAAGAACTGTGCTTCCTACACACAAGGGCCATATCTAGATCAATTCTGCTTAGGAAACTGACAAGGACAGTAGATCATCTTCAGTCCAATACACTGCACATGCTGGGAACAGACGCGAGTGCTATTTGCCCTGTGTATGACAATGGGAGCACAATAGTGACTCTTCTTACCAGAAAACAACTCTTGCTCGTAGGACCAGAAACTGCACGGGATTCAACTCCATTTCAGACTGGGAAACAAACACTAGCTCGCCTTACAAGAAACACACTCTGCTTTTCAGAAAAGAGCACTCTTCTACTCTTCAGTGTTTCCTATGAGGTCCGAACAGTGAGCTTGTGCAGAACAAAAGAACTGTGCTTCCTACACACAGGGCCCATATCTAGTTCAACTCTGCTTAGGAAACTGACAAGAACAGTAGTTCCTCTTCAGTCCAGTACACTGTACTTGCTGCGAACAGACGCAAGCGCTATTTGCACTGTGTATGGCAATGGGAGCGCAATAGTGACTCTTCTTACCAGAAAAAAAGTCTTGCTCGTAGGACCAGAAACTGCATGTGATTCAACTTTATTTCTGACTGGGAAACAAACACTAGCTCACCTTACAAGAAACACACTCTGCTTTTGAGATAGGAGAACTCTTCTACTCTAATGTGTTTCCTATTGGATCCGAACAGTGAGCTTGCTCAGAACAAAGAACTGTGATTCCTACACACATGGTCTTATCTAGATCAATTCTGCTTAGGAAACTGACAAGAATAGTAGATCCTCTTCAGTCCAATACACTGTAGTTGCTAGGAACAGACGCGAGTGCTATGTGCCCTGTGTATGACAATGGGAGAGCAATAGTGACTCTTCTTACCAGAAAACAACTCTTGCTCGTAGGACCAGAAACTGCATGTGATTCAACTCCATTTAGGACTGGGAAACAAACGCTAGCTCGCCTTACAAGAAACACACTCTGCTTTTGAGAAAAGAGCACTCTTCTACTCTAAAGTGTTTCCTATGGGGTCCAAAGAGTGAGCTTGCTCAGAACAAAAGAACTGTGCTTCCTACACACACAAGCCATATCTAGTTCAACTCTGCTTTGTAAACTGACAAGAACAGCAGCTCCTCTTCAGTCCAATACACTGTACTTCCTGGGAACAGACACGTGTGCTATTTGCACTGTGTATGGCAATGGGAGCGTAATAGTGACTCTTCTTATCAGAAAACAACTCTTGCTCGTAGGACCAGAAACTGCATTGGATTCAACTCCATTTCAGACTGGGAAGCAAACACTAGCTCGTCTTACAAAAAAACATACTCTGCTTTTGAGAAAAGAGCACTCTTCTACTCTACTGTGTTTCCTATGAGGTCTGAACAGTGAGCTTGCTCAGAACAAAAGAACTGTGCATCCTACACACACAGGCAATATCTAGTACAACTCTGCATAAGAAGCTGCCGAGAACAGTAGCTCCTTTTCAGTCCAATACACTGTACTTGCTGGGAACAGATGCGAGTGCTATTTGCACTGTGTATGGAAATGGGAGCGCAATAGTGACTTTCCTTACCAGAAAACAACTCTTGCTCGTAGGACCAAAAACTGCATGTGATTCAACTCTATTTACGACTGGGAAACAGACGCTAGCCTCGCCTTACAAGAAACACACTCTGCTTTTGAGAAAAGAGCACTCTTCTACTCTACTGTGTTTCCTATCAGGCCAGAACAGTGAGCTTGCTCAGAACAAAAGAACTGTGCTTCCTAAACACACGGGCCATATCTAGTTCATCTCTGCTTAGGAACCTGACAAGAACAGTAGATGCTCTTCAGTCCAATACACTGTACATGCTGGGAACAGATGCCAGTGCTATTTGCCCTGTGTATGACAGTGGGAGCGCAATAGTGACTCTTCTTACCAGAAAAAAACTCTTGCTCATAGGACCGGAAACTGCATGTGATTCAACTCCATTTAGTACTGGGAAACAAATGCTAGCTTGCCTTACAAGAAACACACCCTGCTTTTGAGAAAAGAGCTCTCTTTTACTCTACTGTGTCTCCTATAGGGCCAGAACAGTGAGCTTGCAAAGAACAAAAGAACTGTGCTTCCTAAACACACGGGCCATATGTACTTCAACTCTGCTTAGGAAACTGACGAGAACAGTAGCTCCTCTTCAGTCCATTACACTGTACTTGCTGCGAACAGACGTGAGCACTATTTGCACTGCGTACAGTAATAGGAGCACAATAGTGACTTTTCCTACCAGAAAACAACTTTTCCTCTTAGGACCAGAAACTGCTTGTGATTCAACTCCACTTAGGACTGGGAAACTAATGCTAGCTTGCCTTACAAGAAACAAGCTCTGCTTTTGAGAATAGGCACACTTCTACTCTACTGGGTTTCCTCTGGGGTCCGAACAGTGAGCTTGCTCAGAACAAAAGAACTGTGCTTCCTACAAACATGGCCATATCTAGTTCAACTCTGCTTAGGAAACTGACAAGAACAGTAGCTCCTCTTCAGTCCAATACACTGTACTTGTTGGGAACAGACGCGAGTGCTATTTGCACTGTGTATGTCAATGGGAGCGCAATAGTGACTTTCCTTACCAGAAAACAACTCTTGTTCCTAGGACCAAAAACTGCATGTGATTCAACTCCATTTAGGACTGGGAAACAAACGCTAGCTCGCCTTACAATAAATACACTCTGCTTTTGAGAAAAGAGCACTCTTCTACTCTAATGTGTTTCCTATAGGGCCAGTACAGTGAGCTTGCTCAGAACAAAAGAACTGTGCTTCCTACACAAAAGACCATATCCAGTTCAATTCTGCTTAGGAAACTGACAAGAACAGTAGCTCCTCTTCAGTCCAATACACTATACTTGCTGGGAACAGATGCGAGTGCTATTTGCACTGTGTATGGCAATGGGAGCACAATAGTGACTTTCCTTACCAGAAAACAACTCTTGCGTGTAGGACCAAAAGTTATATGTGATTCAACTCCATTTAAGACTGGGAAACAAAGGCTAGCTCGTCTTACAAAAAACACACTCTGCTTTTGAGAAAAGAGCACTCTTCTACTCTACTGTGTTTCCTATAGGGCCAGAACAGTGAGATTGCTCAGAAGAAAAGAACTGTGCTTCCTACAAACACGGGCCATATCTAGTTCAACTCTGCTTAGGAAACTGACAAGAACAGTAGCTCCTCTTCAGTCCAATACACTGTACTTGCTGGGAACATACGCGAGTGCTATTTGCACTGTGTACAGTAATGGGAGCGCAATAATGACTCTTCTTACCAGAAAACAACTCTTGCTCATAGGACCAGAAAGTGCATGGCATTCAACTCCATTTAGGACTGGGAAACAAACGCTAGCTTGCCTTACAAGAAACACACTCTGCTTTTGAGAAAAGAGCACTCTTCTAGTCTACTGTGTTTCCTAAAGCGCCAGAACAATGAGCTTGCTCAGAACAAAAGAACTGTGCTTCCTAAACACACGGCCATATCTAGTTCAATTCTTTTTAGTAAACTGACAAGAAAAGTAGATCCTCTTCAGGCAATACACTGTACATGCTGGGAATAGAGGCCAGTGCTATTTGCTCTGTGTTCAGCAATGGCAGCGCAATAGTGACTCTTCTTACCAGAAAACAACTCTTGCTCGTAGGACCAGAAACTGCATGTGATTCAACTCCATTTAGGACTGCGAAACAAACGCTAGCTAGCCTTACAAGAAACAGACTCTGCTTCTGAGAAAAGAGCACTCTTCTACTCTACATTGTTTCCTTTGGGGTCCAAACAGTGAGCTTGCTCAGAACAAAAGAACTGTGCTTCCTACACACACGGGCCATATCTAGTTCAACTCTGCTTAGGAAACTGACAAGAACAGTAGCTCCTCTTCAGTCCAATACACTGTACTTGTTGGGAACAGACGCGAGTGCTATTTGCACTGTATATGGCAATGGAAGCACAATAGTGACTCTTCCTACCAGAAAACAACTCTTGCTTGTAGGACCAGAAACTGCATGGGATTCAAATCCATTTAGGACTGCGAAACAAACGCTAGCTCGCCTTACAAGAAACACACTCTGCTTTTGAGAATAGAGCACTTTTCTACTCTACTGAGTTTTCTTTGGGGTCCAAACAGTGAGCTTGCTCAGAACAAAAGAACTGTGCTTCCTAAACACACGGGCCATATCTAGTTCAACTCTGTGTAGGAAACGGACAAAAACAGTAGCTCCTATTCAGTCCAATACACTGTACTTGCTGGGAAAAGACGTGAGAGCTATTTGCACTGTATATGGCAATGGGATCCCAATAGTGACTCTTCTTACCAGAAAACAACTCTTGCTCGTAGGACCAAAACTGCATGGGATTCAACTCCATTTCTGACTGGGAAACAAACACTAGCTCACCTTACAAGAAACACACTCTGCTCTTGAGAAAAGAGCCCTCTTCTACTCTAAAGTTTTTCCTATGGGGTCCGAACAGTGAGCTTGCTCAGAACAAAAGAACTGTGCTTCCTACACACAGGGGACATATCTAGTTCAACTCTGCTTAGGAAACTGACAAGAACAGTAGCTCCTCTTCAGTCCAATACACTGTACTTGCTGGGAACAGACACGCTATTTGCACTGTGTAGAGGAATGGGAGCACAATAGTGACTTTCCTTACCAGAAAACAGCTCTTGCTCATGGGAGCAAAAACTGCATGTGATTCAACTCCATTTAGGACTGGGAAACAAACGCTAGCTCGCCTTACAAGAAACACACTCTGCTTTTGAGAAAAGAGCACTCTTCTACTCTACTGAGTTTCCCATAGGGCCAGAAGAGTGAGCTTGCTCAGAAGAAAAGAACTGTGCTTCCTAAACACACGGGCCATATCTAGATCAATTCTGCATAGGAAACTGACAAGGACAGTAGATCCTCATGAGTCCAATACACTGTACATGCTGGGAACAGACGCCAGTGCTATTTGCCCTGTGTATGAAAATGGGAGCACAATAGTGACTCTTCTTACCAGAAAACAACTCTTGCTCATAGGACCAGAAACTGCATGTGATTCAACTCCATTTAGGACTGAAAAACAAACGCTAGCTCACCTTACAAGAAACACACACTGTTTTTGAGAAAAGGGCACTCTTCTACTCTACTGTGTTTCTTATGGGGTCAGAACAGTGAGCTTACTCAGAACAAAAGAACTGTGCTTCCTACACACACTGGCCATATCTAGTTCAACTCTGCTTTGTAAACTGACAAGAACAGCAGCTCCTCTTCAGTCCAATACACTGTACTTCCTGGGAACAGACACGTGTGCTATTTGCACTGTGTATGGCAATGGGAGCGTAATAGTGACTCTTCTTATCAGAAAACAACTCTTGCTCGTAGGACCAGAAACTGCATTGGATTCAACTCCATTTCAGACTGGGAAGCAAACACTAGCTCGTCTTACAAAAAAACATACTCTGCTTTTGAGAAAAGAGCACTCTTCTACTCTACTGTGTTTCCTATGAGGTCTGAACAGTGAGCTTGCTCAGAACAAAAGAACTGTGCATCCTACACACACAGGCAATATCTAGTACAACTCTGCATAAGAAGCTGCCGAGAACAGTAGCTCCTTTTCAGTCCAATACACTGTACTTGCTGGGAACAGATGCGAGTGCTATTTGCACTGTGTATGGAAATGGGAGCGCAATAGTGACTTTCCTTACCAGAAAACAACTCTTGCTCATAGGACCAAAAACTGCATGTGATTCAACTCTATTTACGACTGGGAAACAGACGCTAGCCTCGCCTTACAAGAAACACACTCTGCTTTTGAGAAAAGAGCACTCTTCTACTCTACTGTGTTTCCTATCAGGCCAGAACAGTGAGCTTGCTCAGAACAAAAGAACTGTGCTTCCTAAACACACGGCCATATCTAGTTCATCTCTGCTTAGGAACCTGACAAGAACAGTAGATGCTCTTCAGTCCAATACACTGTACATGCTGGGAACAGATGCCAGTGCTATTTGCCCTGTGTATGACAGTGGGAGCGCAATAGTGACTCTTCTTACCAGAAAAAAACTCTTGCTCATAGGACCGGAAACTGCATGTGATTCAACTCCATTTAGTACTGGGAAACAAATGCTAGCTTGCCTTACAAGAAACACACCCTGCTTTTGAGAAAAGAGCTCTCTTTTACTCTACTGTGTCTCCTATAGGGCCAGAACAGTGAGCTTGCAAAGAACAAAAGAACTGTGCTTCCTAAACACACGGGCCATATGTACTTCAACTCTGCTTAGGAAACTGACGAGAACAGTAGCTCCTCTTCAGTCCATTACACTGTACTTGCTGCGAACAGACGCGAGCACTATTTGCACTGCGTACAGTAATAGGAGCACAATAGTGACTTTTCCTACCAGAAAACAACTTTTCCTCTTAGGACCAGAAACTGCTTGTGATTCAACTCCACTTAGGACTGGGAAACTAATGCTAGCTTGCCTTACAAGAAACAAGCTCTGCTTTTGAGAATAGGCACACTTCTACTCTACTGGGTTTCCTCTGGGGTCCGAACAGTGAGCTTGCTCAGAACAAAAGAACTGTGCTTCCTACAAACATGGCCATATCTAGTTCAACTCTGCTTAGGAAACTGACAAGAACAGTAGCTCCTCTTCAGTCCAATACACTGTACTTGTTGGGAACAGACGCGAGTGCTATTTGCACTGTGTATGTCAATGGGAGCGCAATAGTGACTTTCCTTACCAGAAAACAACTCTTGTTCCTAGGACCAAAAACTGCATGTGATTCAACTCCATTTAGGACTGGGAAACAAACGCTAGCTCGCCTTACAATAAACACACTCTGCTTTTGAGAAAAGAGCACTCTTCTACTCTAATGTGTTTCCTATAGGGCCAGTACAGTGAGCTTGCTCAGAACAAAAGAACTGCGCTTCCTACACAAAAGACCATATCCAGTTCAATTCTGCTTAGGAAACTGACAAGAACAGTAGCTCCTCTTCAGTCCAATACACTATACTTGCTGGGAACAGATGCGAGTGCTATTTGCACTGTGTATGGCAATGGGAGCACAATAGTGACTTTCCTTACCAGAAAACAACTCTTGCGTGTAGGACCAAAAGTTATATGTGATTCAACTCCATTTAAGACTGGGAAACAAAGGCTAGCTCGTCTTACAAAAAACACACTCTGCTTTTGAGAAAAGAGCACTCTTCTACTCTACTGTGTTTCCTATAGGGCCAGAACAGTGAGATTGCTCAGAAGAAAAGAACTGTGCTTCCTACAAACACGGGCCATATCTAGTTCAACTCTGCTTAGGAAACTGACAAGAACAGTAGCTCCTCTTCAGTCCAATACACTGTACTTGCTGGGACCATACGCGAGTGCTATTTGCACTGTGTACAGTAATGGGAGCGCAATAATGACTCTTCTTACCAGAAAACAACTCTTGCTCATAGGACCAGAAAGTGCATGGCATTCAACTCCATTTAGGACTGGGAAACAAACGCTAGCTTGCCTTACAAGAAACACACTCTGCTTTTGAGAAAAGAGCACTCTTCTAGTCTACTGTGTTTCCTAAAGCGCCAGAACAATGAGCTTGCTCAGAACAAAAGAACTGTGCTTCCTAAACACACGGCCATATCTAGTTCAATTCTGTTTAGTAAACTGACAAGAAAAGTAGATCCTCTTCAGGCAATACACTGTACATGCTGGGAATAGAGGCCAGTGCTATTTGCTCTGTGTTCAGCAATGGCAGCGCAATAGTGACTCTTCTTACCAGAAAACAACTCTTGCTCGTAGGACCAGAAACTGCATGTGATTCAACTCCATTTAGGACTGCGAAACAAACGCTAGCTAGCCTTACAAGAAACAGACTCTGCTTCTGAGAAAAGAGCACTCTTCTACTCTACATTGTTTCCTTTGGGGTCCAAACAGTGAGCTTGCTCAGAACAAAAGAACTGTGCATCCTACACACACGGGCCATATCTAGTTCAACTCTGCTTAGGAAACTGACAAGAACAGTAGCTCCTCTTCAGTCCAATACACTGTACTTGTTGGGAACAGACGCGAGTGCTATTTGCACTGTATATGGCAATGGAAGCACAATAGTGACTCTTCCTACCAGAAAACAACTCTTGCTTGTAGGACCAGAAACTGCATGGGATTCAAATCCATTTAGGACTGCGAAACAAACGCTAGCTCGCCTTACAAGAAACACACTCTGCTTTTGAGAATAGAGCACTTTTCTACTCTACTGAGTTTTCTTTGGGGTCCAAACAGTGAGCTTGCTCAGAACAAAAGAACTGTGCTTCCTAAACACACGGGCCATATCTAGTTCAACTCTGTGTAGGAAACGGACAAAAACAGTAGCTCCTATTCAGTCCAATACACTGTACTTGCTGGGAAAAGACGTGAGAGCTATTTGCACTGTATATGGCAATGGGATCCCAATAGTGACTCTTCTTACCAGAAAACAACTCTTGCTCGTAGGACCAAAACTGCATGGGATTCAACTCCATTTCTGACTGGGAAACAAACACTAGCTCGCCTTACAAGAAACACACTCTGCTCTTGAGAAAAGAGCCCTCTTCTACTCTAAAGTTTTTCCTATGGGGTCCGAACAGTGAGCTTGCTCAGAACAAAAGAACTGTGCTTCCTACACACAGGGGACATATCTTGTTCAACTCTGCTTAGGAAACTGACAAGAACAGTAGCTCCTCTTCAGTCCAATACACTGTACTTGCTGGGAACAGACACGCTATTTGCACTGTGTAGAGGAATGGGAGCACAATAGTGACTTTCCTTACCAGAAAACAGCTCTTGCTCATGGGAGCAAAAACTGCATGTGATTCAACTCCATTTAGGACTGGGAAACAAACGCTAGCTCGCCTTACAAGAAACACACTCTGCTTTTGAGAAAAGAGCACTCTTCTACTCTACTCTGTTTTCAAAAGAGCCAAAACAGTGAGCTTGCTCAGAAGAAAAGGACTGTGCTTCCTACACACACGGCCATATCTGGTTCAATTCTGCTTAGGAAACTGACAAGAATAGTAGGTCCTCTTCAGTCCATTACACTGTACATGCTGGGAATAGACGCCAGTGCTATTTGCGTTGTGTATGACAGTGGGAGCGCAATAGTGACTCTTCTTACCAGAAAACAACTCTTGCTCGTAGGACCAGAAACTGCATGTGATTCAACTCCATTTAGGACTGCGAAACAAACGCTAGCTCGCCTTACAAGAAACACACTCTGCTCTTGAGAAAAGAGCCCTCTTCTACTCTAAAGTGTTTCCTATGGGGTCCAAACAGTGAGCTTGCTCAGAACAAAAGAACTGTGCTTCCTACACACAGGGGCCATATCTAGTTCAACTCTGCTTAGGAAACTGACAAGAACAGTAGCTCATCTTCAGTCCAATACACTGTATTTGCTGCGAAAAAACGCGAGTGCTATTTGCACTGTGTATGGCAATGGGAGCACAATAGTGACACTACTTACCAGAAAACAACTCTTGCTCGTAGGACCAAAAACTGCATGTGATTCAACTCCACTTAGGACTGGAAACAAACGCTAGCTTTCCTTACAAGAAACACACTCTGCTTTTGAGAAAAGAGCACTCTTCTACTCTACTGAGTTTCCCATAGGGCCAGAAGAGTGAGCTTGCTCAGAAGAAAAGAACTGTGCTTCCTAAACACACGGGCCATATCTAGATCAATTCTGCATAGGAAACTGACAAGGACAGTAGATCATCTTAAGTCCAATACACTGTACATGCTGGGAACAGGCGCGAGTGCTATTTGCCCTTTGTATGTCATTAGGAGCGCAATAGTGACTCTTCTTAACAGAAAACAACTCTTGCTCGTAGGACCAAAAGCTACCTGTGAATCAACTCCATTTAGGAATGGGAAACAAACGCTAGATCGCCTTACAAGAAACACACTCTGCTTTTGAGAAAAGAGCACTCTTCTACTCTACTGTGTTTCCTATAGGGCCAAAACAGTGAGCTTGCTCAGAACAAAAGAACTGTGCTTCCTACAAACACGGTCAAACCTAGTTCAATTCTGCTTAGGAAACTGACAAGAATAGTAGATCCTCTTCAGTCCAATACACTGTATGCTGGGAACAGACGCGAGTGCTATTTGCCCTGTGTATGACAAGGGGAGCGCAATAGTGACTCTTCTTACCAGAAAACCACTCTTGCTTGAAGGACCAGAAACTGCATGTGATTCAACTTCATTTAGGACTGGGAAACAAACGCTAGCTCGCCTTACAAGAAACTCACTCTGCTTTTGAGAAAAGAGCACTCTTCTACTCTACTGTGTTTTATTTAGAGCCAAAACAGTGAGCTTGCTCAGAACAAATGAACTGTGCTTCCTACACACAGGGGCCATATCTAGTTCAACTCTGCTTAGGAAACTGACAAGAACAGTAGCTCCTCTTCAGTCCAATACACTGTACTTGCTGCGAACAGACGCGAGTGCTATTTGCACTGTGTATGGCAATGGGAGCGCAATAGTGACTCTTCTTACCAGAAAACAACTCTTGCTCGTAGGACCAAAAAATACATGTGATTCAACTCCATTTAGGACTGGGAAACAAACGCTAGCTCGCCTTACAAGAAACTCACTCTGCTTTTGAGAAAAGAGCACTCTTCTACTCTACTGTGTTTTATTTAGAGCCAAAACAGTGAGCTTGCTCAGAACAAATGAACTGTGCTTCCTACACACAGGGGCCATATCTAGTTCAACTCTGCTTAGGAAACTGACAAGAACAGTAGCTCCTCTTCAGTCCAATACACTGTACTTGCTGCGAACAGACGCGAGTGCTATTTGCACTGTGTATGGCAATGGGAGCGCAATAGTGACTCTTCTTACCAGAAAACAACTCTTGCTCGTAGGACCAAAAAATACATGTGATTCAACTCCATTTAGGACTGGGAAACAAACGCTAGCTCGCCTTACAAGAAACACACTCTGCTTTTGAGAAAAGAGCCCTCTTCTAATCTAAAGTGTTTCCTATGGGGTCCGAACAGTGAGCTTGCTCAGAACAAAAGAACTGTGCTTCCTACACACGAGCCATATCTAGTTCAACTCTGCTTAGGAAACTGACAAGAACAGCAGCTCCTCTTCAGTCCAATACACTGTACTTGCTGGGAACAGATGCGAGTGCTCTTTGCACTGTCTAGGGGAATGGGAGCGCAATAGTGACTTTCCTTACCAGAAAACAACTCTTGATCATGGGTCCAAAAACTGCATGTGATTCAACTCCATTTATGACTTGGAAACAAACGCTAGCTTGCCTTACAAGAAACACACTCTGCTTTTGAGAAAAGAGCACTCTTCTACTCTACTGTGTTTTCTTTAGAGCCAAAACAGTGAGCTTGCCCAGAACAAAAGAACTGTGCTTCCTACACACACGGGCCATATCTAGTTCAACTCTGCTTAGGAAACTGACAAGAACAGTAGCTCCTCTTCAGTCCAATACACTGTACTTGCTGGGAACAGACACAAGTGCTATTTGCCCTGTGTATGACAAAGGGAGTGCAATAGTGACTCTTCTTCACAGAAAACAACTCTTGCTCATAGGACCAGAAACTGCATGGGATTCAACTCCATTTCAGACTGGGAAACAAACACTGGCTCGCCTTAAAAGAAACACACTCTGCTGTTCAGAAAAGAGCACTCTTCTACTCTACAGTGTTTCCTATGAGGTCCGAACAGTGAGCTTGTGCAGAAATAAAGAACTGTGCTTCCTACACACAGGGCCCATATCTAGTTAGACTCTGCTTAGGAAAATGACAAGAACAGTAGTTCCTCTTCAGTCCAGTACATTGTACTTGCTGCGAACAGACGCAAGCGCTATTTGCACTGTTATGGCAATGGGAGCGCAATAGTGACTCTTCTTACCAGAAAACAAGTCTTGCTCATAGGACCAGAAACTGCATGGGATACACATTTATTTATGACTGGGAAACAACACTAGCTCACCTTACAAGAAACACACTCTGCTTTTGAGAAAAGAGAACTCTTCTACTTTACTGTGTTTCCTATGGGATCCGAACAGTAAGCTTGCTCAGAACAAAAGAACTGTGCTTCCTACACACACGGTCATATCTAGTTCAATTCTTTTTAGGAAACTGACAAGAATAGTAGATCCTCTTCAGTCCAATACACTGTAGTTGCTGGGAACAGACGCGAGTGCTATTTGCCCTGTGTATGACAATGGGAGAGCAATAGTGACTCTTCTTACCAGAAAACAACTCTTGCTCATAGGACTAGAAACTGCATGTGATTCAACTCCATTTAGGACTGGGAAACAAACGCTAGCTTGCCTTACAAGAAACACACTCTGCTTTTGAGAAAAGAACACTCTTCTACTCTACTGTGTTTCATACAGGGCCAAAACAGTGAGCTTGCTCAGAACAAAAGAACTGTGCTTCCTACACACACGGCCATATCTAGTTCAACTCTGCTTAGGAAACTGACAAGAACATTAGCTCCTCTTCAGTCCAATACACTGTACTTGCTGGGAACAGACACGCTATTTGCACTGTGTAGGGGAATGGGAGCACAATAGTGACATTCCTTACCAGAAAACAACTCTTGCTCATGGGACCAAAAACTGCATGTGATTCAACTCCATTTAGAACTGGGAAACAAACGCTAGTTTGCCTTACAAGAAACACACTCTGCTTTTGAGAAAAGAGCACTCTTCTACTCTACTCTGTTTTCAAAAGAGCCAAAACAGTGAGCTTGCTCTGAAGAAAAAGACTGTGCTTCCTACACACACGGCCATATCTGGTTCAATTCTGCTTAGGAAACTGAGAAGAACAGTAGGTCCTCTTCAGTCCAATACACTGTACATGCTGGGAATAGACACCAGTGCTATTTGCCTTGTGTATGACAATGGGAGCGCAATAGTGACTCTTCTTACCAGAAAACAACTCTTGCTCGTAGGACCAGAAACTGCATGGGATTCAACTCCATTTAGGACTGCGAAACAAACGCTAGCTTGCCTTACAAGAAACACACTCTGCTTTTGAGAAAAGAGCACTCTTCTACTCTACTGTGTTTCCTATAGGGCCAGAACAGTGAGCTTGCTCAGAACAAAAGAACTGTGCTTCCTACACACAGGGGCCATATCTAGTTCAACTCTGCTTAGGAAACTGACAAGAACAGTAGCTCATCTTCAGTCTAATACACTGTATTTGCTGGGAACAGACGCGAGTGCTATTTGCACTATGTATGGCAAAGGGAGCGCAATAGTGACTTTCCTTACCAGAAAACAACTCTAGCTCGTAGGACCAAAAACTGCATGTGATTCAACTCCATTTAGGACTGCAAAACAAACGCTAGCTCGCCTTACAAGAAACACAATAGGCTTTTGAGAAAAAAGCACTTTTCTACTCTACTGTGTTTCCTTTGGGTCCAAACAGTGAGCTTGCTCAGAACAAAAGAACTGTGCTTCCTAAACACATGGGCCATATCTAGTTCAACTCTGTGTAGGAAACTGACAAGAACAGTAGCTCCTATTCAGTCCAATACACTGTACTTGCTGGGAAAAGACGCGAGAGCTATTTGCACTGTATATGGCAATCGGAGCCCAATAGTGACTCTTCTTACCAGAAAACAACTCTTACTCGTAGGACCAAAAACTGCATGGGATTCAACTCCATTTCAGACTGGGAAACAAACACTAGCTCGCCTTACAAGAAACACACTCTGCTTTTGAGAAAATAGCACTCTTCTACTCTAAAGTGTTTCCTATGGGGTCAGAACAGTGAGCTTGCTCAGAACAAAAGAACTGTGCTTCCTACACACGAGGGCCATATCTAGATCAATTCTGCTTAGGAAACTGACATGGACAGTAGATCATCTTCAGTCCAATACACTGCACATGCTGGGAACAGACGCGAGTGCTATTTGCCCTGTGTATGGAAATGGGAGCGCAATAGTGACTTTCCTTACCAGAAAACAACTCTTGCTCGTAGGACCAGAAACTGCATGGGATCAACTCCATTTAGGACTGGGAAACAATCGCTAGCTCGCCTTACAAGAAACACACTCTGCTTTTGAGAAAAGAGCACTCTTCTACTCTACTGTGTTTCCTATTGCGCCAGGACAGTTAGCTTGCTCAGAATAAAAGAACTGTGCTTCCTACACACACGGCCCTGTCTAGTTCAATTCTGCTCATTAAACTGAGAAGAACATTAGATCCTCTTCAGTCCAATACACTGTGCATGCTGGGAACAGACGCCAGGGCTATTCGCACTGTGTAAGACAAACGGAGCACAATAGTAACTCTTCTTACCAGAAAACAACTCTTGCTCATAGGACCAGAAACTGCATGAGATTCAACTCCATTTAGGACTGGGAAACAAACGCTAGCTCGCCTTACAAGAAACACACTCTGCTTTTGAGAAAAGAGCACTCTTCAACTCTACTGTATTTCAAATAGGGCCAGAACAGTGAGCTTGCTCAGAACAAAAGAACTGTGCTTCCTGCACACACGGGCCATATCTAGATCAACTCTGCTTAGGAACCTGACAAGAACAGTAGATCCTCTTCAGTCCAATACACTGTACATGCTGGGAACAGATGCCAGTTCTATTTGCCCTGTGTATGACAGTGGGAGCGCAATAGTGACTCTTCTTACCAGAAAAAACTCTTGCTCGTAGGACCAGAAACTGCATGTGATTCAACTCCACTTAGGATTGGGAAAAAACATGCTAGCTCGTCTTACAAGAAACACACTCTGCTTTTGAGAAAAGAGCACTCTTTTACTCTACTGTGTCTTCTATAGGGCCAGAACAGTGAGCTTGCTCAAAACAAAAGATCTGTGCTTCCTAGACACAATGGCCATATGTAGTTCAACTCTGCTTAGGAAACTGACGAGAACAGTAGCTCCTCTTCAGTCCAATACACTGTACTTGCTGGGAACAGACGCGAGTGCTATTTGCACTGTGTACAGTAATAGGAGCACAATAGTGACATTTCTTACCAGAAAACAACTTTTGCTCTTAGGACCAGAAACTGCATGTGATTCAACTCCACTTAGGACTGGGAAACAAACGCTAGCTCGCCTTACAAGAAACACTCTCGCTTTTGAGAATAGGGAACACTTCTACTCTACTGTGTTTCCTATGGGGTCGAAACAGTGAGCTTGCTCAGAACAAGAGAACTGTGCTTCCTACACACAGGGGCCATATCTAGTTCAACTCTGCTTAGGAAACTGACAAGAACAGTAGCTCCTTTTCAGTCCAATACACTGTACTTGTTGGGAACAGACGCAAGTGCTATTTGCACTGCGGATGTCATTGGGAGCACAAAAGTGACTTTCCTTACCAGAAAACAACTCTTGCGTGTAGGACCAAAAACTGTATGTGATTCAACTCCATTTAGGACTGGGAAACAAACGCTAGCTCGCCTTACAAGAAACACACTCTGCTTTTGAGAAAAGAGCACTCTTCTACTCTACTGTGTTTCCTATAGGGCCAGAACAGTGAGATTGCTCAGAAGAAAAGAACTGTGCTTCCTACACACATGGGCCATATCTAGTTCAACTCTGCTTAGGAAACTGACAAGTACAGTAGCTCCTCTTTAGTCCAATACACTGTACTTGCTGGGAACATACGCGAGTGCAATTTGCACTGTGTACAGCAATGGGAGCACAATAGGGACTCTTCTTAACAGAACACGAATCTTGCTCATAGAACCAGAAACTGCATGTCATTCAAATTCATTTAGGACTGGGAAACAAAAGCTAGCTTGCCTTACAAGAAACACACTCTGCTTTTGAGAAAAGAGCACCCTTGTACTCTACTATGTGTCCTATGGGGTCCTAACAGTGAGCTTGCTCAGAACAAAAGAACTGTGCTTCCTACGCACACGGGCCATATCTAGTTCAACTCTGCTTAGGAAACTGACAAAAACAGTAGCTCCTCTTCAGTCCAATACACTGTACTTGCTGGGAACAGACGCGAGTGCTATTTGAACTGTGTATGTCAACGGGAGCGCAATAGTGACTTTCCTTACCAGAAAACAACTCTTGCTCGTAGGACCAAAAACTGCATGTGATTCAACTCCATTTAGGACTGGGAAACAAAAGCTGGCTTGCCTTACAAGAAACACACTCTGCTTTTGAGAAAAGAGCACTCTTCTACTCTACTGTGTTTCCTATAGGTCCAGTACAGTGAGCTTGCTCAGAACAAAAGAAATGTGCTTCCTACACAAATGGCCATATCCAGTTCAATTCTGCTTAGGAAACTGACAAGAACAGTAGCTCCTCTTCAGTCCAATACACTGTACTTGCTGGGAACAGATGCGAGTGCTATTTGCACTGTGTTTGGCAATGGGAGCGCAATAGTGACTTTCCTTACCAGAAAACAACTCTTGCTCGTAGGACCAGAAACTGCGTGTGATTCAATTCCATTGAGGACTGGGAAACAAAACCCAGCTCGCCTTACAAGAAACACACTCTGCTTTTGAGAAAAGAGCACTCTTCTACTCTACTGTGTTTCCTACAAGGCCAGAACAGTGAGCATGCTCAGAACCAAAGAACTGTGCTTCCTGCACACACGGGCCATATCTAGTTCAACTCTGCTTAGGAAACTGACAAGAACAGTAGATCCTCCTCAGTCCAATACACTATACTTGCTGGGAACAGACGCGAGTGCTATTTGCACTGTGTATGGCAATGGGAGCGCAATAGTGACTTTCCTTACCAGAAAACAACTCTTGCCTGTAGGACCAAAATCTGTATGTGATTCAACTCCATTTAGGACTGGGAAACAAACGCTAGCTCGCCTTACAAGAAACTGACTCTGCTTTTGAGAAAAGAGCACTCTTGTACTCTACTGTGTTTCCTATAGTGCCAGAACAGTGAGCTTGCTCAGAACAAATGAAATGTGCTTCCTACAAACACGGGCCATATCTATCTAGTTCAACTCTGCTTAGGAAACTGACGAGAACCTTAGCTCCTCTTCAGTCCAATACACTGTACTTGCTGGGAACAGACGCGAGTGATTTTTGCACTGTGTACAGCAATGGGAGCACAATAGTGACTCTTCTTACCAGAAAACAACTCTGGTTCTTAGGAACAGAAACTGCATGTGATTCAACTCCACTTAGGACTGGGATACAAACGCTAGCTTGCCTTACAAGAAACAAGCTCTGCTTTTGAGAAAAGGGCACACTTCTACTCTACTGTGTTTCCTATGGGGTCCGAACAGTGAGCTTGCTCAGAACAAAAGAACTGTGCTTCCTACACACACGTGCCAAAAGTAGTTCAATTCTGCTTAGGAAACTGACAAGAACTGTAGATCCCCTTCACTCCAATACACTGTACTTGCTGAGAACAGACGCCAGTGCTATTTGCACTGTGTATGACAATGAGAGCGCAATAGTGACTCTTCTTACCACAAAACAACTTTTGCTCCTTGGACCAGAAACTGCATGGGATTCAACTCCATTTAGGACTGGGAAACAAACGCTAGCTTGCCTTACAAGAAACACACTCTGCTTTTGAGAAAAGAGCACTCTTCTACTCTACTGTGTTTCCTATAGGGCCAGAACAGTGAGCTTGCTCAGAACAAAAGAAATGTGCTTCATACACACACTGGCCATATCTAGTTCAACTCTGCTTAGGAACCTGACAAGAACAGTAGATCCTCTTCAGTCCAATACACTGTACATGCTGGGAACAGATGCCAGTTCTATTTGCCCTGTGTATGACAGTGGGAGCGCAATAGTGACTCTTCTTACCAGAAAAAACTCTTGCTCGTAGGACCAGAAACTGCATGTGATTCAACTCCACTTAGGATTGGGAAAAAACATGCTAGCTCGTCTTACAAGAAACACACTCTGCTTTTGAGAAAAGAGCACTCTTTTACTCTACTGTGTCTTCTATAGGGCCAGAACAGTGAGCTTGCTCAAAACAAAAGATCTGTGCTTCCTAGACACAATGGCCATATGTAGTTCAACTCTGCTTAGGAAACTGACGAGAACAGTAGCTCCTCTTCAGTCCAATACACTGTACTTGCTGGGAACAGACGCGAGTGCTATTTGCACTGTGTACAGTAATAGGAGCACAATAGTGACATTTCTTACCAGAAAACAACTTTTGCTCTTAGGACCAGAAACTGCATGTGATTCAACTCCACTTAGGACTGGGAAACAAACGCTAGCTCGCCTTACAAGAAACACTCTCGCTTTTGAGAATAGGGAACACTTCTACTCTACTGTGTTTCCTATGGGGTCGAAACAGTGAGCTTGCTCAGAACAAGAGAACTGTGCTTCCTACACACAGGGGCCATATCTAGTTCAACTCTGCTTAGGAAACTGACAAGAACAGTAGCTCCTTTTCAGTCCAATACACTGTACTTGTTGGGAACAGACGCAAGTGCTATTTGCACTGCGGATGTCATTGGGAGCACAAAAGTGACTTTCCTTACCAGAAAACAACTCTTGCGTGTAGGACCAAAAACTGTATGTGATTCAACTCCATTTAGGACTGGGAAACAAACGCTAGCTCGCCTTACAAGAAACACACTCTGCTTTTGAGAAAAGAGCACTCTTCTACTCTACTGTGTTTCCTATAGGGCCAGAACAGTGAGATTGCTCAGAAGAAAAGAACTGTGCTTCCTACACACATGGGCCATATCTAGTTCAACTCTGCTTAGGAAACTGACAAGTACAGTAGCTCCTCTTTAGTCCAATACACTGTACTTGCTGGGAACATACGCGAGTGCTATTTGCACTGTGTACAGCAATGGGAGCACAATAGGGACTCTTCTTAACAGAACACGAATCTTGCTCATAGAACCAGAAACTGCATGTCATTCAAATTCATTTAGGACTGGGAAACAAAAGCTAGCTTGCCTTACAAGAAACACACTCTGCTTTTGAGAAAAGAGCACCCTTGTACTCTACTATGTGTCCTATGGGGTCCTAACAGTGAGCTTGCTCAGAACAAAAGAACTGTGCTTCCTACGCACACGGGCCATATCTAGTTCAACTCTGCTTAGGAAACTGACAAAAACAGTAGCTCCTCTTCAGTCCAATACACTGTACTTGCTGGGAACAGACGCGAGTGCTATTTGAACTGTGTATGTCAACGGGAGCGCAATAGTGACTTTCCTTACCAGAAAACAACTCTTGCTCGTAGGACCAAAAACTGCATGTGATTCAACTCCATTTAGGACTGGGAAACAAAAGCTGGCTTGCCTTACAAGAAACACACTCTGCTTTTGAGAAAAGAGCACTCTTCTACTCTACTGTGTTTCCTATAGGTCCAGTACAGTGAGCTTGCTCAGAACAAAAGAAATGTGCTTCCTACACAAATGGCCATATCCAGTTCAATTCTGCTTAGGAAACTGACAAGAACAGTAGCTCCTCTTCAGTCCAATACACTGTACTTGCTGGGAACAGATGCGAGTGCTATTTGCACTGTGTTTGGCAATGGGAGCGCAATAGTGACTTTCCTTACCAGAAAACAACTCTTGCTCGTAGGACCAGAAACTGCGTGTGATTCAATTCCATTGAGGACTGGGAAACAAAACCCAGCTCGCCTTACAAGAAACACACTCTGCTTTTGAGAAAAGAGCACTCTTCTACTCTACTGTGTTTCCTACAAGGCCAGAACAGTGAGCATGCTCAGAACCAAAGAACTGTGCTTCCTGCACACACGGGCCATATCTAGTTCAACTCTGCTTAGGAAACTGACAAGAACAGTAGATCCTCCTCAGTCCAATACACTATACTTGCTGGGAACAGACGCGAGTGCTATTTGCACTGTGTATGGCAATGGGAGCGCAATAGTGACTTTCCTTACCAGAAAACAACTCTTGCCTGTAGGACCAAAATCTGTATGTGATTCAACTCCATTTAGGACTGGGAAACAAACGCTAGCTCGCCTTACAAGAAACTGACTCTGCTTTTGAGAAAAGAGCACTCTTGTACTCTACTGTGTTTCCTATAGTGCCAGAACAGTGAGCTTGCTCAGAACAAATGAAATGTGCTTCCTACAAACACGGGCCATATCTATCTAGTTCAACTCTGCTTAGGAAACTGACGAGAACCTTAGCTCCTCTTCAGTCCAATACACTGTACTTGCTGGGAACAGACGCGAGTGATTTTTGCACTGTGTACAGCAATGGGAGCACAATAGTGACTCT
The DNA here is from genome assembly GCF_949786415.1 of Peromyscus eremicus. Taxonomy (NCBI): domain Eukaryota; kingdom Metazoa; phylum Chordata; class Mammalia; order Rodentia; family Cricetidae; genus Peromyscus; species Peromyscus eremicus. The sequence goes on from NW_026734397.1 coordinate 372,864, forward strand.
TCTTACCAGAAAACAACTCTGGTTCTTAGGAACAGAAACTGCATGTGATTCAACTCCACTTAGGACTGGGATACAAACGCTAGCTTGCCTTACAAGAAACAAGCTCTGCTTTTGAGAAAAGGGCACACTTCTACTCTACTGTGTTTCCTATGGGGTCCGAACAGTGAGCTTGCTCAGAACAAAAGAACTGTGCTTCCTACACACACGTGCCAAAAGTAGTTCAATTCTGCTTAGGAAACTGACAAGAACTGTAGATCCCCTTCACTCCAATACACTGTACTTGCTGAGAACAGACGCCAGTGCTATTTGCACTGTGTATGACAATGAGAGCGCAATAGTGACTCTTCTTACCACAAAACAACTTTTGCTCCTTGGACCAGAAACTGCATGGGATTCAACTCCATTTAGGACTGGGAAACAAACGCTAGCTTGCCTTACAAGAAACACACTCTGCTTTTGAGAAAAGAGCACTCTTCTACTCTACTGTGTTTCCTATAGGGCCAGAACAGTGAGCTTGCTCAGAACAAAAGAAATGTGCTTCATACACACACTGGCCATATCTAGTTCAACTCTGCTTAGGAACCTGACAAGAACAATAGACCCTCTTCAGTCCAATATACTGTACATGCTGGGACAAATGCCAGTGCTATTTGCCCTGTGTATGACAATGGTAGCGCAATAGTGACTCTTCTTACCAGAAAATACTCTTGCTTGTAGGACTAGAAACTGCATGTGATTCAAATCCATTTAGGTCTGGGAAGCAAACGCTAGCTCGCCTTAGAAGAAACACACTCTGCTTTTGAGAAAAGAGCACTCTTCTACTCTGCTGTGTTTCCTAAGGGGCTTGAACAGTGAGCTTGCTCAGAACAAAAGAACTGTGCTTCCTATACACACGGGCCATATCTAGTTCAACTCTGCTTAGGAAACTGACAAGAACAGTAGCTCCTCATCAGTCCAATACACTGTACTTGATTGGAATAGACGCAAGTGCTATTTGTACTGTGTATGGCATTGGGAGCGCAATAGTGACTCTTCTTACCAAAAAATAACTCTACTCGTATGACAAGAAACTGCATGTGATTCAAAATCATTTAGAACTGGGAAACAAAAAACTAGCTCGCCTTACAAGAAACACACTCTGCTTTTGAGAAAAGAGCACTCTTCTTCTCTACTATGAGTCCTATGGGGTCCGAACAATTAGATTGCTCAGAACAAAAGAACTGTGCTTCCTACGCACACGGGCCATATCTAGTTCAATTCTGCTTACGAAACTGACAAAAACAGTAGCTCCTCTTCAGTCCAATACACTGTACTTGCTGGGAACAGATGCGAGTGCTATTTGCACTGTTTATGTCAACGGGAGCGCAATAGTGACTTTCCTTACCAGCAAACAACTCTTGCTCGTAGGACCAAAAACTGCATGTGATTCAACTCCATTTAGGACTGGGAAACAAACGCTGGCTCGACTTACAAGAAACACACTCTGCTTTTGAGAAAAGAGCACTCTTCTACTCTACTGTGTTTCCTATAGGGCCAGTACAGTGAGCTTGCTCAGAACAAAAGAACTGTGCTTCCTACACAAATGGCCATATCCAGTTCAATTCTGCTTAGGAAACTGACAAGAACATTAGCTCCTCTTCAGTCCAATACACTGTACTTGCTGGGAACAGATGCGAGTGCTATTTGCACTGTGTTTGGCAATGGGAGCACAATAGTGACTTTCCTTACCAGAAAACAACTCTTGCGCGTAGGACCAAAAACTGCATGTGATTCAACTCCATTGAGAACTGGGAAACAAACACCAGCTCGCCTTACAAGAAACATACTCTTCTTTTGAGAAAAGAGCACTCTTCTACTCTACTGTGTTTCCTATAGGGCCAGAACAGTGAGCTTGCTCAGAACAAAAGAACTGTGCTTCCTGCACACACGGGCCATATCTAGTTCAACTCTGCTTAGGAAACTGACAAGAACAGTAGCTCCTCTTCAGTCCAATACACTGTACTTGCTGGGAACAGACGCGAGTGCTATTTGCATTTTGTATGGCATTGGGAGCGCAATAGTGACACTTTTTACCAATAAAAAACTCTTGCTCATAGGACCAGAAACTGCATGTGATTCAACCCCATTTAGGACTGGGAAACAAATGTAATCTCGCCTTACAAGAAACACACTCTGCTTTTGAGGAAAGAGCACTCTTGTACTCTACTGTGTTTCCTATAGGGCCAGAACAGTGAGCTTGCTCAGAACAAAAGAACTGAGCTTCCTACACACAGGGGCCATATCTAGTTCAACTCTGCATCGGAAACTTACAAGAACAATAGATCCTCTTCAGTCCAATACACTGTACATGCTGGGAACAGAAGCCAGTGCTATTTGCCCTGTGTATGACAATGGGAGTGCAATAGTGACTCTTCTTACCAGAAAACAACTCTTGCTCGTAGGACCAAAAACTGCATGGGATTCAACTCCATTTAGGACTGGGAAAGAAACGCTAGCTCGCCTTACAAGAAACACACTCTGCTTTTGAGAAAAGAGCACTCTTCTACTCTACGGTGTTTCCTATAGGGCCAGAACAGTGAGCTTGCTCAGAAAAAAAGATCTGTGCTTCCTACACAATGGCCATATCTAGTTCAACTCTGCTTAGGAAACTGAAGAGAACAGTAGCTCCTCTTCAGTCCAATACACTGTACTTGCTGAGAACAGATGCCAGTGCTATTTGCACTGTGTATGACATTTGGAGAGCAATAGTGACTCCTCTTACCACAAAACAACTCTTGCCCCTAGGACCAGAAACTGCATGTGATTCAACTCCATTTAGGACTGGGAAACAAACGCTAGCTTGCCTTACAAGAAACACACTCTGCTTTTGAGAAAAGAGCACTCTTCTACTCTACTGTGTTTCCTATAGGGCCAGAACAGAGAGTTTGCTCAGAACAAAAGAACTGTGCTTCCTGCACACACGGCCATATCTAGTTCAACTCTGCTTAGGAAACTGACAAGAACAGTAGCTCCTCTTCAGTCCAATACACTGTACTAGCTGGGAACAGACGCGAGTGCTATTTGCACTGTGTATGGCATTGGGAGCGCAATACTGACTCTTTTTACCAGAAAACAACTCCTGCTCGTAGGAACAGAAACTGCATGTGATTCAACTCCATTTAGGACTGGGAAACAAATGCTATCTCGCCTTACAAGAAACACACTCTGCTTTTGAAAAAGAGCACTCTTGTACTCTACTGTGTTTCCTATAGGGCCAGAACAGTGAGCTTGCTCAGAACATAAGAACTGTGCTTCCTACACACACGGCCATATCTAGTTCAACTCTGCTTAGGAAACTGACGAGAACAGTAGCTCCTCTTCAGTCCAATACACTGTACTTGCTGGGAACAGACGAGTGCTATTTGTACTGTGTACAGCAATGGGAGCACAATAGTGACCCTTCATACCAGAAAACCACTCTGTCTGTTAGGACCAGAAACTGCATGTGATTCAACTGCACTTAGGACTGGGAAACAAACGCTAGCTTGCCTTACAAGAAACAAGCTCTGATTTGAGAAAAGGGCACACTTCTACTCTACTGTGTTTCCTATGGTTTCCGAACAGTGAGCTTGCTCAGAACAAATGAACTGTGCTTCCTACACACACAGGCCATATCTAGTTCAATTCTGCTTAGGAAATTGACAAGAACAGTAGATCCCCTTCAGTCCAATACACTGTACTTGCTGGGAACAGACGCCAGTGTTATTTGCACTGTGTATGACAATGGGAGCGCAATAGTGACTCTTCTTACCACAAAACAACTCTTGCTCCTAGGACCAGAAACTGCATGGGATTCAACTCCATTTAGGACTGGGAAACAAACGCTAGCTTGCCTTACAAGAAACACACTCTGCTTTTGAGAAAAGAGCACTCTTCTACTCTACTGTGTTTCCCATAGGGCCAGAACAGTGAGCTTGCTCAGAACAAAAGAGATGTGCTTCATACACACACGGGCCATATCTAGTTCAACTCTGCTTAGGAACCTGACAAGAACAGTAGATCCTCTTCAGTCCAATACACTGTACATGCTGGGAACAAATGCCAGTGCTATTTGCCATGTGTATGACAATGGGAGCGCAATAGTGACTCTTCTAACCAGAAAATACTCTTGCTTGTAGGACCAGAAACTACATGTGATTCAACTCCATTTAGGACTGGGAAACAAATGCTAGCTTGCCTTACAAGAAACACACTCTGCTTTTGAGAAAAGAGTACTCTTCTACTCTACAGTTTTTTCTATAGGGCCAGAACAGTAAGCTTGCTCAGAACAAAATAAATGTGCTTCCTAAACACAGGGGCCATATCTAGTTCAACTCCTCATCGGAAACTGACAAGAACAGTAGATCCTCTTAATTCCAATACACTGTACATGCTGGGAACAGATGCCAGTGCTATTTGCCCTGTGTATGACAATGGGAGTGAAATAGTGACTCTTCTTACCAGAAAACAACTCTTGATCGTAGGACAAAAAACAGCATGTGATTCAACGACATTTAGGTCTGGGAAGCAAATGCTAGCTCGCTTTACAAGAAACACGCTCTGCTTTTGAGAAAAAGAGCACTCTTCTACTCTACTGTGTTTCCTATGGGGTCCGAACAGTGAGCTTGCTCAGAACAAATGAACTGTGCTTCTTATACACACGGCCATATCTAGTTCAACTCTGCTTAGGAAACTGACAAGAACAGTAGCTCCTCTTCAGTCCAATACACTGTACTTGATTGGAACATACGCAAATGCTGTTTGTACTGTGTATGGCATTGGGAACGCAATAGTTACTCTTCTTACCAATAAATAACTCTACTCGTAGGACCAGAAACTGCATGTGATTCAAATTCATTTAGGACTGGGAAATAAAAGCTAACTCGCCTTACAAGAAATACACTCTGCTTTTGAGAAAAGAGCACTCTTCTTCTCTACTATGTGTCCTATGGGGTCTGAACAGTGAGCTTGCTCAGAACAAAAGAACTGTGCTTCCTACGCACACGGGCCATATCTAGTTCAACTCTGCTTAGGAAACTGACAAGAACAGTAGATCCTCTTCAGTCCAATACACTGTACTAGCTGGGAACAGATGCCAGTGCTATTTGCACTGTGTATGACAATGGAAGCGCAATAGTGACTCTTCTTACCAAAAAACAACTCTTGCTCGTAGGACCAGAAACGGCATGTGATTCAACTCCATTTAGGACTGGAAAACAAATGCTATCTCACCTTACAAGAAACACACTCTGCTTTTGAGAAAAGAGCACTCTTGTACTCTACTGTGTTTCCTATAGGGCCAGAACAGTGAGCTTGCTCAGAACAAAAGAACTGTGCCTCCTACACACAGGGGCCATACCTAGTTCAACTCTGCTTAGGAAACTGACGAGAACCGTAGCTCCTCTTCAGTCCAATACACTGTACTTCCTGTGAACAAACGCGAGTGCTATTTGCACTGTGTACAGCATTGGGAACACAATAGTGACTCTTCTTACCAGAAAACAACTCTGTATCTTAGGACCAGAAACTGCATGTGATTCAACTCCACTTAGGACTGGGAAACAAACGCTAGCTTGCCTTACAAGAAACGAGCTCTGCTTTTGAGAAAAGGGCACACTTCTACTCTACTGTGTTTCCTATGGGGTCCGAACAGTGAGCTTGCTCAGAACAAAAGAACTGTGCTTCCTAAACACAGGGGCCATATCTAGTTCAACTCTTCATTGGAAACTGACAAGAACAGTAGATCCTCTTCAATCCAATACACTGTACATGCTGGGAACAGACGCCAGTGCTATTTGCCCTGTGTAGGACAATGGGAGCGAAATTGTGACTCTTCTTACCAGAAAACAACTCTTGATCGTAGTACCAGAAACAGCATGTGATTCAACTTCATTTAGGTCTGGGAAGCAAACGCTAGCTCGCTTTACAAGAAACACACTCTGCTTTTGAGAAAAGAGCACTCTTCTATTCTATTGTGTTTCCTATGGGGTCCGAACAGTGAGCTTGCTAAGAACAAATGAACTGTGCTTCCTATACACACGGGCCATATCTAGTTCAACTCTGCTTAGGAAACTAACAGAAACAGTAGCTCTTCTTCAGCCCAATACACTGTACTTGATTGGAACAGACTCAAGTGCTATTTGTACTGTGTATGGCATTGGGAGTGCAAAAGTGACTCTTCTTACCAAAAAATAACTCTACCCGTAGGACCAGAAACTGCATGGGATTCAAATTCATTTAGGACTGGGAAACAAAAGCTAGCTCGCCTTACAAGAAATACACTCTGCTTTTGAGAAAAGAGCACTCTTCTTCTCTACTATGTGTCCTATGGGGTCCGAACAGTGAGCTTGCTCAGAACAAAAGAACTGTGCTTCCTACGCACACGGGCCATATCTAGTTCAACTCTGCTTAGGAAACTGACAAGAACAGTAGCTCATCTTCAGTCCAATACACTGTACTTGCTGGGAACAGACGCGAGTGCTATTTGCACTGTGTATGTCAACGGGAGCGCAATAGTGACTTTCCTTACCAGAAAACAACTCTTGCTCGTAGGACCAAAAACTGCATGTGATTGAACTCCATTTAGGACTGGGAAACAAAAGCTGGCTCGCCTTACAAGAAACACACTCTGCTTTTGAGAAAAGAGCACTCTTCTACTCTACTGTGTTTCCTATTGGGCCAGTACAGTGAGCTTGCTCAGAACAAAAGAACTGTGCTTCCTACACAAATGGCCATATCCAGTTCAATTCTGCTTAGGAAACTGACAAGAACAGTAGCTCCTCTTCAGTCCAATACACTGTACTTGCTGTGAACAGATGCGAGTGCTATTTGCACTGTGTTTGGCAATGGGAGCACAATAGTGACTTTCCTTACCAGAAAGCAACTCTTGCGCGTAGGACCAAAAACTGCATATGATTCAACTCCATTGAGGACTTGGAAACAAATACGATCTCGCCTTACAAGAAACATACTCTTCTTTTGAGAAAAGAGCACTCTTCTACTCTACTGTGTTTCCTATAGGGCCAGAACAGTGAGCTTGCTCAGAACAAAAACTGTGCTTCATACACACACGGGCCATATCTAATTCAATTCTGCTTAGGAAACTGACAAGAACAGTAGCTCCTCTTCAGTCCAATACACTGTACTTGCTGGGAACAGACGAGTGCTATTTGTACTGTGTACAGCAATGGGAGCACAACAGTGACCCTTCTTACCAGAAATCAACTCTGGCTCTTAGGACCAGAAACTGCATGTGATTCAACTCCACTTAGGACTGGGAAACAAATGCTAGCTTGCCTTACAAGAAACAAGCTCTGATTTGAGAAAAGGGCACACTTCTACTCTACTGTGTTTCCTAAAGGTTTTGAACAGTGAGCTTGCTCAGAACAAAAACTGTGCTTCATACACACACGGGCCATATCTAATTCAATTCTGCTTAGGAAACTGACAAGAACAATAGATCCTCTTCAGTCCAATACACTGTACTTGCTGAAAACAGACGCCAGTGCTATTTGCACTGTGTATGACAATGGGAGCACAATAGTGACTTTTCTTACCAGAAAACAACTCTTTCTCGTAGGACCAGAATCTGCATGGGATTCAACTCCATTTAGGACTGGGAAACAATCGCTTGCTCGCCTTACAAGAAAGACACTCTGCTTTTGAGAAAAGAGCACTCTTCTACTCTACTGTGTTTTATATAGCGCCAGGACAGTTAGCTTGCTCAGAACAAAAGAACTGTGCTTCCTACACACACGGCCCTATCTAGTTCAATTCGGCTAGGTAAACTGAGAAGAACAGTAGATCCTCTTCAGTCCAATACACTGTACATGCTGGGAACAGACGCCAGTGCTATTTGCACTGTGTACAACAAAGGGAGCGCAATAGTATCTCTTCTTACCAGAATACAACTCTTGATCGTAGGACCAGAAACTGCATGTGATTCAACTCCATTTAGGACTGGGAAACACATGCTAGCTTGCCTTAAAAGAAACACACTCTGCTTTTGAGGATAGAGCACTCTTCTACTCTACTGTGTCTCCTATAGGGCCAGAACAGTGAGCTTGCTCAGAACAAAAGAAATGTGCTTCATACACACACGGGCCATATCTAGTTCAATTCTGCTTAGGAAACTGACAAGAATAGTAGCTCCTCTTCTGTCCAATACACTGTACTTGCTGGGAACAGACGCGAGTGCTATTTGCACTGTGTATGTCAACGGGAGCGCAATAGTGACTTTCCTTTCCAGAAAACAACTCTTGCTCATAGAACCAAAAACTGCATGTGATTCAACTCCATTTAGGACTGGGAAACAAACACTGGCTCGCCTTACAAGAAACACACTCTGCTTTTGAGAAAAGAGCACTCTTCTACTCTACTGTGTTTCCTATAGGGCCAGTACAGTGAGCTTGCTCAGAACAAAAGAACTGTGCTTCCTACACAAATGGCCATATCCTGTTCAATTCTGCTTAGGAAACAGACAAGAACAGTAGCTCCTCTTCAGTCCAATACACTGTACTTGCTGGGAACAGATGTGAGTGCTATTTGCACTGTGTTTGGCAATGGGAGCACAATAGTGACTTTCTTTACCAGAAAGCAACTCTTGCGCATAGGACCAAAAACTGCATGTGATTCAACTCCGTTGAGGACTGGGAAACAAACACCAGTTCGCCTTACAAGAAACATACTCTGCTTTTGAGAAAAGAGCACTCTTCTACTCTACTGTGTTTCCTATAGGGCCAGAACAGTGAGCTTGCTCAGAACAAAAGAACTGTGCTTCCTGCACACAGGGGCCATATCAAGTTCAACTCTGCTTAGGAAACTGACAAGAACAGTAGCTCCTCTTCAGTCCAATACACTGTACTTGCTGGGAACAGACGAGTGCTATTTGTACTGTGTACAGCAATGGGAGCACAATAGTGACCCTTCTTACCAGAAATCAACTCTGGCTCTTAGGACCAGAAACTGCATGTGATTCAACTCCACTTAGGACTGGGAAACAAATGCTAGCTTGCCTTACAAGAAACAAGCTCTGATTTGAGAAAAGGGCACACTTCTACTCTACTGTGTTTCCTAAAGGTTCCGAACAGTGAGCTTGCTCAGAACAAAAACTGTGCTTCCTACACACACGGGCCATATCTAGTTCAATTCTGCTTAGGAAATTGACAAGAACAGTAGATCCCCTTCAGTCCAATACACTGTACTTGGTGGGAACAGACGCCAGTGCTATTTGCACTGTGTATGACAATGGGAGCACAATAGTGACTCTTCTTACCACAAAACAACTCTTGCTCCTAGGACCAGAAACTGCATGTGATTCAACTCCATTTAGGACTGGGAAACAAACGCTAGCTTGCCTTACAAGAAACACACTCTGCTTTTGAGAAAAGAGCACTCTTCTACTCTACTGTGTTTCCTATAGGGCCAGAACAGTGAGCTTGCTCAGAACAAAAGAAATGTGCTTCATACACACACGGGCCATATCTAGTTCAATTCTGCTTAGGAAACTGACAAGAACAATAGATCCTCTTCAGTCCAATACACTGTACTTGCTGAAAACAGACGCCAGTGCTATTTGCACTGTGCATGACAATGGGAGCACAATAGTGACTTTTCTTACCAGAAAACAACTCTTTCTCATAGGACCAGAATCTGCATGGGATTCAACTCCATTTAGGACTGGGAAACAATCGCTAGCTCGCCTTACAAGAAAGACACTCTGCTTTTGAGAAAAGAGCACTCTTCTACTCTACTGTGTTTTATATAGCGCCAGGACAGTTAGCTTGCTCAGAACAAAAGAACTGTGCTTCCTACACACACGGCCCTATCTAGTTCAATTCGGCTTAGTAAACAGAGAAAAACAGTAGATCCTCTTCAGTCCAATACACTGTACATGCTGGGAACAGATGCCAGTGCTATTTGCACTGTGTACGACAAAGGGAGCGCAATAGTATCTCTTCTAACCAGAATACAACTCTTGATCGTAGGACCAGAAACTGCATGTGATTCAACTCCATTTAGGACTGGGAAACACATGCTAGCTTGCCTTACAAGAAACACACTCTGCATTTCAGGATAGAGCACTCTTCTACTCTACTGTGTCTCCTATAGGGCCAGAACAGTGAGCTTGCTCAGAACAAAAGAACTGTGCTTCCTACACACATGGGCCATATCTAGTTCAATTCTGCTTAGGAAACTGACAAGAACAGTAGCTCCTCTTCAGTCCAATACACTGCACTTGTTGGGAACAGACACGAGTGCTATTTGCACTGTGTATGTCAATGGGAGCGCAATAGTGACTTTCCTTACCAGAAAACCACTCTTGGTCATAGGACCAAAAACTTCATGTGATTCAACTCCATTTAGGACTGGGAAACAAACACTAGCTCGCCTTACAAGAAACACACTCTGCTTTTGAGAAAAGACCACTCTTCTACTCTACTGTGTTTCCTATAGGGCCAGTACAGTGAGCTTGCTCAGAACAAAAGAACTGTGCTTCCTACACAAATGGCCATATCCTGTTCAATTCTGCTTAGGAAACTGACAAGAACAGTAGCTCCTCTTCAGTCCAATACACTATACTTGCTGGGAACAGATGCGAGTGCTATTTGCACTGTGTATGGCAATGGGAGCGCAATAGTGACTTTCCTTACCAGAAAACAACTCTTGCCTGTAGGACCAAAAACTGTATGTGATTCAACTCCATTTAGGATTGGGAAACAAACGCTAGCTCGCCTTACAAGAAACAGACTCTGCTTTTGAGAAAAGAGCACTCTTCTACTCTACTGTGTTTCCTATAGGGCCAGAACAGTGAGATTGCTCAGAAGAAAAGAATTGTGCTTCCTACAAACACGGGCCATATCTAGTTCAACTCTGCTTAGGAAACTGACAAGAACAGTAGCTCCTCTTCAGTCCAATACACTGTACTTGCTGGGAACATACGCGAGTGCTATTTGCACTGTGTACAGCAATGGGAGCGCAATAGTGACTCTTCTTACCAGAAAACAACTCTTGCTCATAGGACCAGAAACTGCATGTCATTCAACTCCGTTTAGGACTGGGAAACAAACGCTAGCTCACCTTACAAGAAACACACTCTGCTTTTGAGGAAAGAGCACTCTTCTAGTCTACTGTGTTTCCTATAGCGCCAGAACAGTGAGCTTGCTCAGAACAAAAGAACTTTGCTTTTTAAACACACGGCCATATCTAGTTCAATTCTGTTTAGTAAACTGACAAGAACAGTAGATCCTCTTCAGTCCAATACACTGTACATGCTGGGAACAGACGCCAGTGCTATTTGCACTGTGTACAGCAATGGGAGCTCAATAGTGACTCTTCTTACCAGAAAATAACTCTTGCTCGTACGACCAGAAACTGCATGTGATTCAACTCCATTTAGGACTGGGAAACAAATGCTATTTCGCCTTACAAGAAACACACTCTGCTTTTGAGAAAAGAGCACTCTTGTACTCTACTGTGTTTCCTATAGGGCCAGAACAGTGAGCTTGCTCAGAACAAAAGAACTGTGCTTCCTACACACGGGCCATATCTAGTTCAACTCTGCCGAGGAAACTGACGAGAACAGTAGCTCCTTTTCAGTCCAATACACTGTACTTGCTGGGAACAGACGAGTGCTATTTGTACTGTGTACAGCAATGGGAGCACAATAGTGACCCTTCTTACCAGAAAACAACTCTGGCTCTTAGGACCAGAAACTGCATGTGATTCAACTCCATTTAGGACTGGGAAACAAACGCTAGCTTGCCTTACAAGAAACAAGCTCTGATTTGAGAAAAGGGCACACTTCTACTCTACTGTGTTTCCTATGGGGTCCGAACAGTGAGCTTGCTCAGAACAAAAGAACTGTCCTTCCTACACACACGGGCCATATCTGGTTCAATTCTGCTTAGGAAACTGACAAGAACAGTAGATCCCTTTCAGTCCAATACACTGTACTTGCTGGGAACAGACGAGTGCTATTTGTACTGTGTACAGCAATGGGAGCACAATAGTGACCCTTCTTACCAGAAAACAACTCTGGCTCTTAGGACCAGAAACTGCATGTGATTCAACTCCACTTAGGACTGGGAAACAAACGCTAGCTTGCCTTACAAGAAACAAGCTCTGATTTGAGAAAAGGGCACACTTCTACTCTACTGTGTTTCCTATGGGGTCCGAACAGTGAGCTTGCTCAGAACAAAAGAACTGTCCTTCCTACACACACGGGCCATATCTGGTTCAATTCTGCTTAGGAAACTGACAAGAACAGTAGATCCCTTTCAGTCCAATACACTGTACTTGCTGGGAACAGACGCGAGTGCTATTTGCCCTGTGTATGAAAATGGGAGCGCAATAGTGACTCTTCTTACCAGAAAACAACTCTTGCTCGTTTGACTAGAAACTTCATGGGATTCAACTCCATTTCTGAATTGGAAACAAACACTAGCTTGCCTCACAAGAAACACACTCTGCTTTTGAGAAAAGAGCCCTCCTCTACTCTACTATGTTTCCTATAGCGCCAGAACATTGAGCTTGCTCAGTCCAAAGAACTGTGCTTCCTACACACACAGGCAATATCTAGTTCAACTCTGCATAGGAAACTGATGAGAACAGTAGCTCCTTTTAAGTCCAATACACTGTACTTGCTGGGAACAGATGCGAGTGCTATTTGCACTGTGTATGGAAATGGGAGCACAATAGTGACTTTCCTTACCAGAAAACAACTCTTGCTTGTAGGACCAAAACTGCATGTGATTCAACTCCATTTACGACTGGGAAACAGACGCTAGCCTCGCCTTACAAGAAACACAATCTGCTTTTGAGAAAAGAGCACTCTTCTACTCTGCTGTTTTTCCTATAGCGCCAGTACAGTGAGCTTGCTTAGAACAAAAGAACTATGCATCCTACACACACGGGCCACATCTAGTTCAATTCTGCTTAGGAAACTGACAAGAACAGTAGATCCTCTTCAGTCCAATACACTGTACTTGCTGGGAACAGACGCCATTGCTATTTGCACTGTGTATGACAATGGGAGCACAATAGTGACTTTTCTTACCAGAAAACAACTCTTGCTCGTAGGACCAGAAACTGCATGTGATTCAACTCCATTTAGGACTGGGAAACAATCGCTAGCTCGCCTTACAAGAAACACACTCTGCTTTTGAGAAAAGAGCACTCTTCTACTCTACTGTGTTTCTTATAGGGCCAGAAGAGTGAGCTTGCTCAGAACAAAAGAACTGTGCTTCCTGCACACACGGACCTATCTAGTTCAATTCTGCTTAGTAAACTGAGAAGAACAGCAGATCCTCTTCAGTCCAATACACTGTACTTGCGGGGAACAGACGCCAGTGCTATTGGCACTGTGTACAACAAAGGGAGCGCAATAGTAACTCTTCTTACCAGAAAACAACTCTTGCTCGTAGGACCTGAAACTGCATGTGATTCAAATCCATTTAGGAATGGGAAACAAACACCAGCTCGCCTTACAAGAAACATACTCTGCTTTTGAGAAAAGAGCACTCTTCTACTCTACTGTGTTTCCTATAGGGCCAGAACAGTGAGCTTGCTCAGAACAAAAGAACTGTGCTTCCTGCACACACGGGCCATATCTAGTTCAACTCTGCTTAGGAAACTGACAAGAACAGTAGCTCCTCTTCAGTCCAATACACTGTACTTGCTGGGAACAGACGCGAGTGCTATTTGCACTGTGTATGGCATTGGGAGCGCAATAGTGACTCTTTTTACCAGAAAACAACACTTGCTCGTAGGACCAGAAAACAACTCTTGCTCGTAGGACCAGAAACTGCATGTGATTCAACTCCATTTAGAACTGGGAAACAAATGCTATCTCGCCTTACAAGAAACACACTCTGCTTTTGAGAAAAGAGCACTCTTGTACTCTACTGTGTTTCCTATAGGGCCAGAACAGTGAGATTGCTCAGAACAAAAGAAATGTGCTTCATACACAAGGGCCATATCTAGTTCAATTCTGCTTAGGAAACTGACAAGAATAGAAGCTCCCCTTCTGTCTAATACACTGTACTTGCTGGGAACAGACGCGAGTGCTATTTGCACTGTGTATGTCAACGGGAGCGCAATAGTGACTTTCCTTTCCAGAAAACAACTCTTGCTCATAGGACCAAAAACTTCATGTGATTCAACTCCATTTAGGACTGGGAAACAAACACCAGCTCGCCTTACAAGAAACATACTCTGCTTTTGAGAAAAGAGCACTCTTCTACTCTACTGTGTTTCCTATAGGGCCAGAACAGTGAGCTTGCTCAGAACAAAAGAACTGTGCTTCCTGCACACACGGGCCATATCTAGTTCAACTCTGCTTAGGAAACTGACAAGAACAGTAGCTCCTCTTCAGTCCAATACACTGTACTTGCTGGGAACAGACGCGAGTGCTATTGGCATTGTGTATGGCATTGGGAGCGCAATAGTGACTCTTTTTACCAGAAAACAACACTTGCTCGTAGGACCAGAAAACAACTCTTGCTCGTAGGACCAGAAACTGCATGTGATTCAACTCCATTTAGGACTGGGAAACAAATGCTATCTCGCCTTACAAGAAACACACTCTGCTTTTGAGAAAAGAGCACTCTTGTACTCTACTGTGTTTCCTATAGGGCCAGAACAGTGAGATTGCTCAGAACAAAAGAAATGTGCTTCATACACACACGGGCCATATCTAGTTCAATTCTGCTTAGGAAACTGACAAGAATAGAAGCTCCCCTTCTGTCCAATACACTGTACTTGCTGGAAACAGACGCGAGTGCTATTTGCACTGTGTATGTCAACGGGAGCGCAATAGTGACTTTCCTTTCCAGAAAACAACTCTTGCTCATAGGACCAAAAACTGCATGTGATTCAACTCCATTTAGGACTGGGAAACAAACGCTGCCTTGCCTTACAAGAAACACACTCTGCTTTTGAGAAAAGAGCACTCTTCTACTCTACTGTGTTTCCTATAGGGCCAGTACAGTGAGCTTGCTCAGAACAAAAGAACTGTGCTTCTTACACAAATGGCCATATCCAGTTCAATCCTGCTTAGGAAACTGACAAGAACAGTAGCTCCTTTTCAGTCCATACACTGTACTTGCTGGGAACATATGGGAGTGCTATTTGCACTGTGTACAGCAATGGGTGCGCAATAGTGACTTTTCTTACCAGAAAACAACTCTTGCTCATAGGACCAGAAACTGCATGTCATTCAACTACGTTTAGGACTGGGAAACAAACGCTAGCTCGCCTTACAAGAAACACTCTCTGCTTTTGAGAAAAGAGCACTCTTCTAATCTACTGTGTTTCCTACGGGGTCCAAACAGTAAGCTTGCTCAGAACAAAAGAACTGTCCTTCCTACACACACGGGCCATATCTGGTTCAATTCTGCTTAGGAAACTGACAAGAACAGTAGATCCCTTTCAGGCCAATACACTGTACTTGCTGGGAACAGACGCGAGTGCTATTTGCCCTGTGTATGAAAATGGGAGCGCAATAGTGACTCTTCTTACCAGAAAACAACTCTTGCTCGTTTGACTAGAAACTTCATGGGATTCAACTCCATTTCTGAATTGGAAACAAACACTAGCTTGCCTCACAAGAAACACACTCTGCTTTTGAGAAAAGAGCCCTCCTCTACTCTACTATGTTTCCTATAGCGCCAGAACATTGAGCTTGCTCAGTCCAAAGAACTGTGCTTCCTACACACACAGGCAATATCTAGTTCAACTCTGCATAGGAAACTGATGAGAACAGTAGCTCCTTTTAAGTCCAATACACTGTACTTGCTGGGAACAGATGCGAGTGCTATTTGCACTGTGTATGGAAATGGGAGCACAATAGTGACTTTCCTTACCAGAAAACAACTCTTGCTTGTAGGACCAAAACTGCATGTGATTCAACTCCATTTACGACTGGGAAACAGACGCTAGCCTCGCCTTACAAGAAACACAATCTGCTTTTGAGAAAAGAGCACTCTTCTACTCTGCTGTTTTTCCTATAGCGCCAGTACAGTGAGCTTGCTTAGAACAAAAGAACTATGCATCCTACACACACGGGCCACATCTAGTTCAATTCTGCTTAGGAAACTGACAAGAACAGTAGATCCTCTTCAGTCCAATACACTGTACTTGCTGGGAACAGACGCCATTGCTATTTACACTGTGTATGACAATGGGAGCACAATAGTGACTTTTCTTACCAGAAAACAACTCTTGCTCGTAGGACCAGAAACTGCATGTGATTCAACTCCATTTAGGACTGGGAAACAATCGCTAGCTCGCCTTACAAGAAACACACTCTGCTTTTGAGAAAAGAGCACTCTTCTACTCTACTGTGTTTCTTATAGGGCCAGAAGAGTGAGCTTGCTCAGAACAAAAGAACTGTGCTTCCTGCACACACGGACCTATCTAGTTCAATTCTGCTTAGTAAACTGAGAAGAACAGCAGATCCTCTTCAGTCCAATACACTGTACTTGCGGGGAACAGACGCCAGTGCTATTGGCACTGTGTACAACAAAGGGAGCGCAATAGTAACTCTTCTTACCAGAAAACAACTCTTGCTCGTAGGACCTGAAACTGCATGTGATTCAAATCCATTTAGGAATGGGAAACAAACACCAGCTCGCCTTACAAGAAACATACTCTGCTTTTGAGAAAAGAGCACTCTTCTACTCTACTGTGTTTCCTATAGGGCCAGAACAGTGAGCTTGCTCAGAACAAAAGAACTGTGCTTCCTGCACACACGGGCCATATCTAGTTCAACTCTGCTTAGGAAACTGACAAGAACAGTAGCTCCTCTTCAGTCCAATACACTGTACTTGCTGGGAACAGACGCGAGTGCTATTTGCACTGTGTATGGCATTGGGAGCGCAATAGTGACTCTTTTTACCAGAAAACAACACTTGCTCGTAGGACCAGAAAACAACTCTTGCTCGTAGGACCAGAAACTGCATGTGATTCAACTCCATTTAGAACTGGGAAACAAATGCTATCTCGCCTTACAAGAAACACACTCTGCTTTTGAGAAAAGAGCACTCTTGTACTCTACTGTGTTTCCTATAGGGCCAGAACAGTGAGATTGCTCAGAACAAAAGAAATGTGCTTCATACACACGGGCCATATCTAGTTCAATTCTGCTTAGGAAACTGACAAGAATAGAAGCTCCCCTTCTGTCTAATACACTGTACTTGCTGGGAACAGACGCGAGTGCTATTTGCACTGTGTATGTCAACGGGAGCGCAATAGTGACTTTCCTTTCCAGAAAACAACTCTTGCTCATAGGACCAAAAACTTCATGTGATTCAACTCCATTTAGGACTGGGAAACAAACACCAGCTCGCCTTACAAGAAACATACTCTGCTTTTAAGAAAAGAGCACTCTTCTACTCTACTGTGTTTCCTATAGGGCCAGAACAGTGAGTTTGCTCAGAACAAAAGAACTGTGCTTCCTGCACACACGGGCCATATCTAGTTCAACTCTGCTTAGGAAACTGACAAGAACAGTAGCTCCTCTTCAGTCCAATACACTGTACTTGCTGGGAACAGACGCGAGTGCTATTTGCATTGTGTATGGCATTGGGAGCGCAATAGTGACTCTTTTTACCAGAAAACAACACTTGCTCGTAGGACCAGAAAACAACTCTTGCTCGTAGGACCAGAAACTGCATGTGATTCAACTCCATTTAGGACTGGGAAACAAATGCTATCTCGCCTTACAAGAAACACACTCTGCTTTTGAGAAAAGAGCACTCTTGTACTCTACTGTGTTTCCTATAGGGCCAGAACAGTGAGATTGCTCAGAACAAAAGAAATGTGCTTCATACACACACGGGCCATATCTAGTTCAATTCTGCTTAGGAAACTGACAAGAATAGAAGCTCCCCTTCTGTCCAATACACTGTACTTGCTGGAAACAGACGCGAGTGCTATTTGCACTGTGTATGTCAACGGGAGCGCAATAGTGACTTTCCTTTCCAGAAAACAACTCTTGCTCATAGGACCAAAAACTGCATGTGATTCAACTCCATTTAGGACTGGGAAACAAACGCTGCCTTGCCTTACAAGAAACACACTCTGCTTTTGAGAAAAGAGCACTCTTCTACTCTACTGTGTTTCCTATAGGGCCAGTACAGTGAGCTTGCTCAGAACAAAAGAACTGTGCTTCTTACACAAATGGCCATATCCAGTTCAATCCTGCTTAGGAAACTGACAAGAACAGTAGCTCCTTTTCAGTCCATACACTGTACTTGCTGGGAACATATGGGAGTGCTATTTGCACTGTGTACAGCAATGGGTGCGCAATAGTGACTTTTCTTACCAGAAAACAACTCTTGCTCATAGGACCAGAAACTGCATGTCATTCAACTACGTTTAGGACTGGGAAACAAACGCTAGCTCGCCTTACAAGAAACACTCTCTGCTTTTGAGGAAAGAGCACTCTTCTAGTCTACTGTGTTTCCTATAGCGCCAGAACAGTGAGCTTGCTCAGAACAAAAGAACTGTGCTTCCTAAACACCCGGCCATATCTAGTTCAATTCTGTTTAGTAAACTGACAAGAACAGTAGATCCCCTTCAGTCCAATACACTGTACATGCTGGGAACAGACGCCAGTGCTATTTGCACTGTGTACAGCAATGGGAGCACAATAGTGACTCTTCTTACCAGAAAATAACTCTTGCTTGTACGACCAGAAACTGCATGTGATTCAACTCCATTTAGGACCTGGAAACAAACACTAGCTCGTCTTACAAGAAACACACTCTGCTTCTGAGAAAAGAGCACTCTTCTACTCTACTGTGTTTCCTATAGGGCCAGCACAGAGAGCTTGCTCAGAACAAAAGAACTGTGCTTCCTGCACACACGGGCCATATCTAGTTCAACTCTGCTTAGGAAACTGACAAGAACAGTAGCTCCTCTTCAGTCCAATACACTGTACTTGCTGGGAACAGAAGCGAGTGCTATTTGCACTGTGTACGGAAATGGGAGCGCAATAGTGACTCTTTTTACCAGAAAACAACTCTTGCTCGTAGGAACAGAAACTGCATGGGATTCAACTCCATTTAGGACTGGGAAACAAACGCTAGCTTGCCTTACAAGAAACACACTCTGCTTTTGAGAAAAGAGCACTCTTCTACTCTACGGTGTTTCCTATAGGGCCAGAACAGTGAGATTGCTCAGAACAAAAGAAATGTGCTTCATACACACACGGGCCATATCTAGTTCAACTCTGCTTAGGAACCTGACAAGAACAGTAGATCCTCTTCAGTCCAATACACTGTACATGCTGGGAACAAATGCCAGTGCTATTTGCCCTGTGTATGACAATGGGAGCGCAATAGTGACTCTTCTTACCAGAAAATACTCTTGCTTGTAGGACCAGAAACTGCATGTGATTCAACTCCACTTAGGACTGGGAAACAAATGCTAGCTTGCCTTACAAGAAACAAGCTCTGATTTGAGAAAAGGGCACACTTCTACTCTACTGTGTTTCCTAAAGGTTCCGAACAGTGAGCTTGCTCAGAACAAAAACTGTGCTTCCTACACACACGGGCCATATCTAGTTCAATTCTGCTTAGGAAATTGACAAGAACAGTAGATCCCCTTCAGTCCAATACACTGTACTTGGTGGGAACAGACGCCAGTGCTATTTGCACTGTGTATGACAATGGGAGCACAATAGTGACTCTTCTTACCACAAAACAACTCTTGCTCCTAGGACCAGAAACTGCATGTGATTCAACTCCATTTAGGACTGGGAAACAAACGCTAGCTTGCCTTACAAGAAACACACTCTGCTTTTGAGAAAAGAGCACTCTTCTACTCTACTGTGTTTCCTATAGGGCCAGAACAGTGAGATTGCTCAGAAGAAAAGAATTGTGCTTCATACACACACGGGCCATATCTAGTTCAATTCTGCTTAGGAAACTGACAAGAACAATAGATCCTCTTCAGTCCAATACACTGTACTTGCTGAAAACAGACGCCAGTGCTATTTGCACTGTGCATGACAATGGGAGCACAATAGTGACTTTTCTTACCAGAAAACAACTCTTTCTCATAGGACCAGAATCTGCATGGGATTCAACTCCATTTAGGACTGGGAAACAATCGCTAGCTCGCCTTACAAGAAAGACACTCTGCTTTTGAGAAAAGAGCACTCTTCTACTCTACTGTGTTTTATATAGCGCCAGGACAGTTAGCTTGCTCAGAACAAAAGAACTGTGCTTCCTACACACACGGCCCTATCTAGTTCAATTCGGCTTAGTAAACAGAGAAAAACAGTAGATCCTCTTCAGTCCAATACACTGTACATGCTGGGAACAGATGCCAGTGCTATTTGCACTGTGTACGACAAAGGGAGCGCAATAGTATCTCTTCTAACCAGAATACAACTCTTGATCGTAGGACCAGAAACTGCATGTGATTCAACTCCATTTAGGACTGGGAAACACATGCTAGCTTGCCTTACAAGAAACACACTCTGCATTTCAGGATAGAGCACTCTTCTACTCTACTGTGTCTCCTATAGGGCCAGAACAGTGAGCTTGCTCAGAACAAAAGAACTGTGCTTCCTACACACATGGGCCATATCTAGTTCAATTCTGCTTAGGAAACTGACAAGAACAGTAGCTCCTCTTCAGTCCAATACACTGCACTTGTTGGGAACAGACGCGAGTGCTATTTGCACTGTGTATGTCAATGGGAGCGCAATAGTGACTTTCCTTACCAGAAAACCACTCTTGGTCATAGGACCAAAAACTTCATGTGATTCAACTCCATTTAGGACTGGGAAACAAACACTAGCTCGCCTTACAAGAAACACACTCTGCTTTTGAGAAAAGACCACTCTTCTACTCTACTGTGTTTCCTATAGGGCCAGTACAGTGAGCTTGCTCAGAACAAAAGAACTGTGCTTCCTACACAAATGGCCATATCCTGTTCAATTCTGCTTAGGAAACTGACAAGAACAGTAGCTCCTCTTCAGTCCAATACACTATACTTGCTGGGAACAGATGCGAGTGCTATTTGCACTGTGTATGGCAATGGGAGCGCAATAGTGACTTTCCTTACCAGAAAACAACTCTTGCCTGTAGGACCAAAAACTGTATGTGATTCAACTCCATTTAGGATTGGGAAACAAACGCTAGCTCGCCTTACAAGAAACAGACTCTGCTTTTGAGAAAAGAGCACTCTTCTACTCTACTGTGTTTCCTATAGGGCCAGAACAGTGAGATTGCTCAGAAGAAAAGAATTGTGCTTCCTACAAACACGGGCCATATCTAGTTCAACTCTGCTTAGGAAACTGACAAGAACAGTAGCTCCTCTTCAGTCCAATACACTGTACTTGCTGGGAACATACGCGAGTGCTATTTGCACTGTGTACAGCAATGGGAGCGCAATAGTGACTCTTCTTACCAGAAAACAACTCTTGCTCATAGGACCAGAAACTGCATGTCATTCAACTCCGTTTAGGACTGGGAAACAAACGCTAGCTCACCTTACAAGAAACACACTCTGCTTTTGAGGAAAGAGCACTCTTCTAGTCTACTGTGTTTCCTATAGCGCCAGAACAGTGAGCTTGCTCAGAACAAAAGAACTTTGCTTTTTAAACACACGGCCATATCTAGTTCAATTCTGTTTAGTAAACTGACAAGAACAGTAGATCCTCTTCAGTCCAATACACTGTACATGCTGGGAACAGACGCCAGTGCTATTTGCACTGTGTACAGCAATGGGAGCTCAATAGTGACTCTTCTTACCAGAAAATAACTCTTGCTCGTACGACCAGAAACTGCATGTGATTCAACTCCATTTAGGACTGGGAAACAAATGCTATTTCGCCTTACAAGAAACACACTCTGCTTTTGAGAAAAGAGCACTCTTGTACTCTACTGTGTTTCCTATAGGGCCAGAACAGTGAGCTTGCTCAGAACAAAAGAACTGTGCTTCCTACACACGGGCCATATCTAGTGCAACTCTGCCGAGGAAACTGACGAGAACAGTAGCTCCTTTTCAGTCCAATACACTGTACTTGCTGGGAACAGACGAGTGCTATTTGTACTGTGTACAGCAATGGGAGCACAATAGTGACCCTTCTTACCAGAAAACAACTCTGGCTCTTAGGACCAGAAACTGCATGTGATTCAACTCCATTTAGGACTGGGAAACAAACGCTAGCTTGCCTTACAAGAAACAAGCTCTGATTTGAGAAAAGGGCACACTTCTACTCTACTGTGTTTCCTATGGGGTCCGAACAGTGAGCTTGCTCAGAACAAAAGAACTGTCCTTCCTACACACACGGGCCATATCTGGTTCAATTCTGCTTAGGAAACTGACAAGAACAGTAGATCCCTTTCAGTCCAATACACTGTACTTGCTGGGAACAGACGAGTGCTATTTGTACTGTGTACAGCAATGGGAGCACAATAGTGACCCTTCTTACCAGAAAACAACTCTGGCTCTTAGGACCAGAAACTGCATGTGATTCAACTCCACTTAGGACTGGGAAACAAACGCTAGCTTGCCTTACAAGAAACAAGCTCTGATTTGAGAAAAGGGCACACTTCTACTCTACTGTGTTTCCTATGGGGTCCGAACAGTGAGCTTGCTCAGAACAAAAGAACTGTCCTTCCTACACACACGGGCCATATCTGGTTCAATTCTGCTTAGGAAACTGACAAGAACAGTAGATCCCTTTCAGTCCAATACACTGTACTTGCTGGGAACAGACGCGAGTGCTATTTGCCCTGTGTATGAAAATGGGAGCGCAATAGTGACTCTTCTTACCAGAAAACAACTCTTGCTCGTTTGACTAGAAACTTCATGGGATTCAACTCCATTTCTGAATTGGAAACAAACACTAGCTTGCCTCACAAGAAACACACTCTGCTTTTGAGAAAAGAGCCCTCCTCTACTCTACTATGTTTCCTATAGCGCCAGAACATTGAGCTTGCTCAGTCCAAAGAACTGTGCTTCCTACACACACAGGCAATATCTAGTTCAACTCTGCATAGGAAACTGATGAGAACAGTAGCTCCTTTTAAGTCCAATACACTGTACTTGCTGGGAACAGATGCGAGTGCTATTTGCACTGTGTATGGAAATGGGAGCACAATAGTGACTTTCCTTACCAGAAAACAACTCTTGCTTGTAGGACCAAAACTGCATGTGATTCAACTCCATTTACGACTGGGAAACAGACGCTAGCCTCGCCTTACAAGAAACACAATCTGCTTTTGAGAAAAGAGCACTCTTCTACTCTGCTGTTTTTCCTATAGCGCCAGTACAGTGAGCTTGCTTAGAACAAAAGAACTATGCATCCTACACACACGGGCCACATCTAGTTCAATTCTGCTTAGGAAACTGACAAGAACAGTAGATCCTCTTCAGTCCAATACACTGTACTTGCTGGGAACAGACGCCATTGCTATTTGCACTGTGTATGACAATGGGAGCACAATAGTGACTTTTCTTACCAGAAAACAACTCTTGCTCGTAGGACCAGAAACTGCATGTGATTCAACTCCATTTAGGACTGGGAAACAATCGCTAGCTCGCCTTACAAGAAACACACTCTGCTTTTGAGAAAAGAGCACTCTTCTACTCTACTGTGTTTCTTATAGGGCCAGAAGAGTGAGCTTGCTCAGAACAAAAGAACTGTGCTTCCTGCACACACGGACCTATCTAGTTCAATTCTGCTTAGTAAACTGAGAAGAACAGCAGATCCTCTTCAGTCCAATACACTGTACTTGCGGGGAACAGACGCCAGTGCTATTGGCACTGTGTACAACAAAGGGAGCGCAATAGTAACTCTTCTTACCAGAAAACAACTCTTGCTCGTAGGACCTGAAACTGCATGTGATTCAAATCCATTTAGGAATGGGAAACAAACACCAGCTCGCCTTACAAGAAACATACTCTGCTTTTGAGAAAAGAGCACTCTTCTACTCTACTGTGTTTCCTATAGGGCCAGAACAGTGAGCTTGCTCAGAACAAAAGAACTGTGCTTCCTGCACACACGGGCCATATCTAGTTCAACTCTGCTTAGGAAACTGACAAGAACAGTAGCTCCTCTTCAGTCCAATACACTGTACTTGCTGGGAACAGACGCGAGTGCTATTTGCACTGTGTATGGCATTGGGAGCGCAATAGTGACTCTTTTTACCAGAAAACAACACTTGCTCGTAGGACCAGAAAACAACTCTTGCTCGTAGGACCAGAAACTGCATGTGATTCAACTCCATTTAGAACTGGGAAACAAATGCTATCTCGCCTTACAAGAAACACACTCTGCTTTTGAGAAAAGAGCACTCTTGTACTCTACTGTGTTTCCTATAGGGCCAGAACAGTGAGATTGCTCAGAACAAAAGAAATGTGCTTCATACACACGGGCCATATCTAGTTCAATTCTGCTTAGGAAACTGACAAGAATAGAAGCTCCCCTTCTGTCTAATACACTGTACTTGCTGGGAACAGACGCGAGTGCTATTTGCACTGTGTATGTCAACGGGAGCGCAATAGTGACTTTCCTTTCCAGAAAACAACTCTTGCTCATAGGACCAAAAACTTCATGTGATTCAACTCCATTTAGGACTGTGAAACAAACACCAGCTCGCCTTACAAGAAACATACTCTGCTTTTGAGAAAAGAGCACTCTTCTACTCTACTGTGTTTCCTATAGGGCCAGAACAGTGAGCTTGCTCAGAACAAAAGAACTGTGCTTCCTGCACACACGGGCCATATCTAGTTCAACTCTGCTTAGGAAACTGACAAGAACAGTAGCTCCTCTTCAGTCCAATACACTGTACTTGCTGGGAACAGACGCGAGTGCTATTTGCATTGTGTATGGCATTGGGAGCGCAATAGTGACTCTTTTTACCAGAAAACAACACTTGCTCGTAGGACCAGAAAACAACTCTTGCTCGTAGGACCAGAAACTGCATGTGATTCAACTCCATTTAGGACTGGGAAACAAATGCTATCTCGCCTTACAAGAAACACACTCTGCTTTTGAGAAAAGAGCACTCTTGTACTCTACTGTGTTTCCTATAGGGCCAGAACAGTGAGATTGCTCAGAACAAAAGAAATGTGCTTCATACACACACGGGCCATATCTAGTTCAATTCTGCTTAGGAAACTGACAAGAATAGAAGCTCCCCTTCTGTCCAATACACTGTACTTGCTGGAAACAGACGCGAGTGCTATTTGCACTGTGTATGTCAACGGGAGCGCAATAGTGACTTTCCTTTCCAGAAAACAACTCTTGCTCATAGGACCAAAAACTGCATGTGATTCAACTCCATTTAGGACTGGGAAACAAACGCTGCCTTGCCTTACAAGAAACACACTCTGCTTTTGAGAAAAGAGCACTCTTCTACTCTACTGTGTTTCCTATAGGGCCAGTACAGTGAGCTTGCTCAGAACAAAAGAACTGTGCTTCTTACACAAATGGCCATATCCAGTTCAATCCTGCTTAGGAAACTGACAAGAACAGTAGCTCCTTTTCAGTCCATACACTGTACTTGCTGGGAACATATGGGAGTGCTATTTGCACTGTGTACAGCAATGGGTGCGCAATAGTGACTTTTCTTACCAGAAAACAACTCTTGCTCATAGGACCAGAAACTGCATGTCATTCAACTACGTTTAGGACTGGGAAACAAACGCTAGCTCGCCTTACAAGAAACACTCTCTGCTTTTGAGAAAAGAGCACTCTTCTAATCTACTGTGTTTCCTACGGGGTCCAAACAGTAAGCTTGCTCAGAACAAAAGAACTGTCCTTCCTACACACACGGGCCATATCTGGTTCAATTCTGCTTAGGAAACTGACAAGAACAGTAGATCCCTTTCAGGCCAATACACTGTACTTGCTGGGAACAGACGCGAGTGCTATTTGCCCTGTGTATGAAAATGGGAGCGCAATAGTGACTCTTCTTACCAGAAAACAACTCTTGCTCGTTTGACTAGAAACTTCATGGGATTCAACTCCATTTCTGAATTGGAAACAAACACTAGCTTGCCTCACAAGAAACACACTCTGCTTTTGAGAAAAGAGCCCTCCTCTACTCTACTATGTTTCCTATAGCGCCAGAACATTGAGCTTGCTCAGTCCAAAGAACTGTGCTTCCTACACACACAGGCAATATCTAGTTCAACTCTGCATAGGAAACTGATGAGAACAGTAGCTCCTTTTAAGTCCAATACACTGTACTTGCTGGGAACAGATGCGAGTGCTATTTGCACTGTGTATGGAAATGGGAGCACAATAGTGACTTTCCTTACCAGAAAACAACTCTTGCTTGTAGGACCAAAACTGCATGTGATTCAACTCCATTTACGACTGGGAAACAGACGCTAGCCTCGCCTTACAAGAAACACAATCTGCTTTTGAGAAAAGAGCACTCTTCTACTCTGCTGTTTTTCCTATAGCGCCAGTACAGTGAGCTTGCTTAGAACAAAAGAACTATGCATCCTACACACACGGGCCACATCTAGTTCAATTCTGCTTAGGAAACTGACAAGAACAGTAGATCCTCTTCAGTCCAATACACTGTACTTGCTGGGAACAGACGCCATTGCTATTTACACTGTGTATGACAATGGGAGCACAATAGTGACTTTTCTTACCAGAAAACAACTCTTGCTCGTAGGACCAGAAACTGCATGTGATTCAACTCCATTTAGGACTGGGAAACAATCGCTAGCTCGCCTTACAAGAAACACACTCTGCTTTTGAGAAAAGAGCACTCTTCTACTCTACTGTGTTTCTTATAGGGCCAGAAGAGTGAGCTTGCTCAGAACAAAAGAACTGTGCTTCCTGCACACACGGACCTATCTAGTTCAATTCTGCTTAGTAAACTGAGAAGAACAGCAGATCCTCTTCAGTCCAATACACTGTACTTGCGGGGAACAGACGCCAGTGCTATTGGCACTGTGTACAACAAAGGGAGCGCAATAGTAACTCTTCTTACCAGAAAACAACTCTTGCTCGTAGGACCTGAAACTGCATGTGATTCAAATCCATTTAGGAATGGGAAACAAACACCAGCTCGCCTTACAAGAAACATACTCTGCTTTTGAGAAAAGAGCACTCTTCTACTCTACTGTGTTTCCTATAGGGCCAGAACAGTGAGCTTGCTCAGAACAAAAGAACTGTGCTTCCTGCACACACGGGCCATATCTAGTTCAACTCTGCTTAGGAAACTGACAAGAACAGTAGCTCCTCTTCAGTCCAATACACTGTACTTGCTGGGAACAGACGCGAGTGCTATTTGCACTGTGTATGGCATTGGGAGCGCAATAGTGACTCTTTTTACCAGAAAACAACACTTGCTCGTAGGACCAGAAAACAACTCTTGCTCGTAGGACCAGAAACTGCATGTGATTCAACTCCATTTAGAACTGGGAAACAAATGCTATCTCGCCTTACAAGAAACACACTCTGCTTTTGAGAAAAGAGCACTCTTGTACTCTACTGTGTTTCCTATAGGGCCAGAACAGTGAGATTGCTCAGAACAAAAGAAATGTGCTTCATACACACGGGCCATATCTAGTTCAATTCTGCTTAGGAAACTGACAAGAATAGAAGCTCCCCTTCTGTCTAATACACTGTACTTGCTGGGAACAGACGCGAGTGCTATTTGCACTGTGTATGTCAACGGGAGCGCAATAGTGACTTTCCTTTCCAGAAAACAACTCTTGCTCATAGGACCAAAAACTTCATGTGATTCAACTCCATTTAGGACTGGGAAACAAACACCAGCTCGCCTTACAAGAAACATACTCTGCTTTTGAGAAAAGAGCACTCTTCTACTCTACTGTGTTTCCTATAGGGCCAGAACAGTGAGCTTGCTCAGAACAAAAGAACTGTGCTTCCTGCACACACGGGCCATATCTAGTTCAACTCTGCTTAGGAAACTGACAAGAACAGTAGCTCCTCTTCAGTCCAATACACTGTACTTGCTGGGAACAGACGCGAGTGCTATTTGCATTGTGTATGGCATTGGGAGCGCAATAGTGACTCTTTTTACCAGAAAACAACACTTGCTCGTAGGACCAGAAAACAACTCTTGCTCGTAGGACCAGAAACTGCATGTGATTCAACTCCATTTAGGACTGGGAAACAAATGCTATCTCGCCTTACAAGAAACACACTCTGCTTTTGAGAAAAGAGCACTCTTGTACTCTACTGTGTTTCCTATAGGGCCAGAACAGTGAGATTGCTCAGAACAAAAGAAATGTGCTTCATACACACACGGGCCATATCTAGTTCAATTCTGCTTAGGAAACTGACAAGAATAGAAGCTCCCCTTCTGTCCAATACACTGTACTTGCTGGAAACAGACGCGAGTGCTATTTGCACTGTGTATGTCAACGGGAGCGCAATAGTGACTTTCCTTTCCAGAAAAAAACTCTTGCTCATAGGACCAAAAACTGCATGTGATTCAACTCCATTTAGGACTGGGAAACAAACGCTGCCTTGCCTTACAAAATACACACTCTGCTTTTGAGAAAAGAGCACTCTTCTACTCTACTGTGTTTCCTATAGGGCCAGTACAGTGAGCTTGCTCAGAACAAAAGAACTGTGCTTCTTACACAAATGGCCATATCCAGTTCAATCCTGCTTAGGAAACTGACAAGAACAGTAGCTCCTTTTCAGTCCATACACTGTACTTGCTGGGAACATATGGGAGTGCTATTTGCACTGTGTACAGCAATGGGTGCGCAATAGTGACTTTTCTTACCAGAAAACAACTCTTGCTCATAGGACCAGAAACTGCATGTCATTCAACTACGTTTAGGACTGGGAAACAAACGCTAGCTCGCCTTACAAGAAACACTCTCTGCTTTTGAGAAAAGAGCACTCTTCTAATCTACTGTGTTTCCTACGGGGTCCAAACAGTAAGCTTGCTCAGAACAAAAGAACTGTCCTTCCTACACACACGGGCCATATCTGGTTCAATTCTGCTTAGGAAACTGACAAGAACAGTAGATCCCTTTCAGGCCAATACACTGTACTTGCTGGGAACAGACGCGAGTGCTATTTGCCCTGTGTATGAAAATGGGAGCGCAATAGTGACTCTTCTTACCAGAAAACAACTCTTGCTCGTTTGACTAGAAACTTCATGGGATTCAACTCCATTTCTGAATTGGAAACAAACACTAGCTTGCCTCACAAGAAACACACTCTGCTTTTGAGAAAAGAGCCCTCCTCTACTCTACTATGTTTCCTATAGCGCCAGAACATTGAGCTTGCTCAGTCCAAAGAACTGTGCTTCCTACACACACAGGCAATATCTAGTTCAACTCTGCATAGGAAACTGATGAGAACAGTAGCTCCTTTTAAGTCCAATACACTGTACTTGCTGGGAACAGATGCGAGTGCTATTTGCACTGTGTATGGAAATGGGAGCACAATAGTGACTTTCCTTACCAGAAAACAACTCTTGCTTGTAGGACCAAAACTGCATGTGATTCAACTCCATTTACGACTGGGAAACAGACGCTAGCCTCGCCTTACAAGAAACACAATCTGCTTTTGAGAAAAGAGCACTCTTCTACTCTGCTGTTTTTCCTATAGCGCCAGTACAGTGAGCTTGCTTAGAACAAAAGAACTATGCATCCTACACACACGGGCCACATCTAGTTCAATTCTGCTTAGGAAACTGACAAGAACAGTAGATCCTCTTCAGTCCAATACACTGTACTTGCTGGGAACAGACGCCATTGCTATTTACACTGTGTATGACAATGGGAGCACAATAGTGACTTTTCTTACCAGAAAACAACTCTTGCTCGTAGGACCAGAAACTGCATGTGATTCAACTCCATTTAGGACTGGGAAACAATCGCTAGCTCGCCTTACAAGAAACACACTCTGCTTTTGAGAAAAGAGCACTCTTCTACTCTACTGTGTTTCTTATAGGGCCAGAAGAGTGAGCTTGCTCAGAACAAAAGAACTGTGCTTCCTGCACACACGGACCTATCTAGTTCAATTCTGCTTAGTAAACTGAGAAGAACAGCAGATCCTCTTCAGTCCAATACACTGTACTTGCGGGGAACAGACGCCAGTGCTATTGGCACTGTGTACAACAAAGGGAGCGCAATAGTAACTCTTCTTACCAGAAAACAACTCTTGCTCGTAGGACCTGAAACTGCATGTGATTCAAATCCATTTAGGAATGGGAAACAAACACCAGCTCGCCTTACAAGAAACATACTCTGCTTTTGAGAAAAGAGCACTCTTCTACTCTACTGTGTTTCCTATAGGGCCAGAACAGTGAGCTTGCTCAGAACAAAAGAACTGTGCTTCCTGCACACACGGGCCATATCTAGTTCAACTCTGCTTAGGAAACTGACAAGAACAGTAGCTCCTCTTCAGTCCAATACACTGTACTTGCTGGGAACAGACGCGAGTGCTATTTGCACTGTGTATGGCATTGGGAGCGCAATAGTGACTCTTTTTACCAGAAAACAACACTTGCTCGTAGGACCAGAAAACAACTCTTGCTCGTAGGACCAGAAACTGCATGTGATTCAACTCCATTTAGAACTGGGAAACAAATGCTATCTCGCCTTACAAGAAACACACTCTGCTTTTGAGAAAAGAGCACTCTTGTACTCTACTGTGTTTCCTATAGGGCCAGAACAGTGAGATTGCTCAGAACAAAAGAAATGTGCTTCATACACACGGGCCATATCTAGTTCAATTCTGCTTAGGAAACTGACAAGAATAGAAGCTCCCCTTCTGTCTAATACACTGTACTTGCTGGGAACAGACGCGAGTGCTATTTGCACTGTGTATGTCAACGGGAGCGCAATAGTGACTTTCCTTTCCAGAAAACAACTCTTGCTCATAGGACCAAAAACTTCATGTGATTCAACTCCATTTAGGACTGGGAAACAAACACCAGCTCGCCTTACAAGAAACATACTCTGCTTTTGAGAAAAGAGCACTCTTCTACTCTACTGTGTTTCCTATAGGGCCAGAACAGTGAGTTTGCTCAGAACAAAAGAACTGTGCTTCCTGCACACACGGGCCATATCTAGTTCAACTCTGCTTAGGAAACTGACAAGAACAGTAGCTCCTCTTCAGTCCAATACACTGTACTTGCTGGGAACAGACGCGAGTGCTATTTGCATTGTGTATGGCATTGGGAGCGCAATAGTGACTCTTTTTACCAGAAAACAACACTTGCTCGTAGGACCAGAAAACAACTCTTGCTCGTAGGACCAGAAACTGCATGTGATTCAACTCCATTTAGGACTGGGAAACAAATGCTATCTCGCCTTACAAGAAACACACTCTGCTTTTGAGAAAAGAGCACTCTTGTACTCTACTGTGTTTCCTATAGGGCCAGAACAGTGAGATTGCTCAGAACAAAAGAAATGTGCTTCATACACACACGGGCCATATCTAGTTCAATTCTGCTTAGGAAACTGACAAGAATAGAAGCTCCCCTTCTGTCCAATACACTGTACTTGCTGGAAACAGACGCGAGTGCTATTTGCACTGTGTATGTCAACGGGAGCGCAATAGTGACTTTCCTTTCCAGAAAACAACTCTTGCTCATAGGACCAAAAACTGCATGTGATTCAACTCCATTTAGGACTGGGAAACAAACGCTGCCTTGCCTTACAAGAAACACACTCTGCTTTTGAGAAAAGAGCACTCTTCTACTCTACTGTGTTTCCTATAGGGCCAGTACAGTGAGCTTGCTCAGAACAAAAGAACTGTGCTTCTTACACAAATGGCCATATCCAGTTCAATCCTGCTTAGGAAACTGACAAGAACAGTAGCTCCTTTTCAGTCCATACACTGTACTTGCTGGGAACATATGGGAGTGCTATTTGCACTGTGTACAGCAATGGGTGCGCAATAGTGACTTTTCTTACCAGAAAACAACTCTTGCTCATAGGACCAGAAACTGCATGTCATTCAACTACGTTTAGGACTGGGAAACAAACGCTAGCTCGCCTTACAAGAAACACTCTCTGCTTTTGAGGAAAGAGCACTCTTCTAGTCTACTGTGTTTCCTATAGCGCCAGAACAGTGAGCTTGCTCAGAACAAAAGAACTGTGCTTCCTAAACACCCGGCCATATCTAGTTCAATTCTGTTTAGTAAACTGACAAGAACAGTAGATCCCCTTCAGTCCAATACACTGTACATGCTGGGAACAGACGCCAGTGCTATTTGCACTGTGTACAGCAATGGGAGCACAATAGTGACTCTTCTTACCAGAAAATAACTCTTGCTTGTACGACCAGAAACTGCATGTGATTCAACTCCATTTAGGACCTGGAAACAAACACTAGCTCGTCTTACAAGAAACACACTCTGCTTCTGAGAAAAGAGCACTCTTCTACTCTACTGTGTTTCCTATAGGGCCAGCACAGAGAGCTTGCTCAGAACAAAAGAACTGTGCTTCCTGCACACACGGGCCATATCTAGTTCAACTCTGCTTAGGAAACTGACAAGAACAGTAGCTCCTCTTCAGTCCAATACACTGTACTTGCTGGGAACAGAAGCGAGTGCTATTTGCACTGTGTACGGAAATGGGAGCGCAATAGTGACTCTTTTTACCAGAAAACAACTCTTGCTCGTAGGAACAGAAACTGCATGGGATTCAACTCCATTTAGGACTGGGAAACAAACGCTAGCTTGCCTTACAAGAAACACACTCTGCTTTTGAGAAAAGAGCACTCTTCTACTCTACTGTGTTTCCTATAGGGCCAGAACAGTGAGATTGCTCAGAACAAAAGAAATGTGCTTCATACACACACGGGCCATATCTAGTTCAACTCTGCTTAGGAACCTGACAAGAACAGTAGATCCTCTTCAGTCCAATACACTGTACATGCTGGGAACAAATGCCAGTGCTATTTGCCCTGTGTATGACAATGGGAGCGCAATAGTGACTCTTCTTACCAGAAAATACTCTTGCTTGTAGGACCAGAAACTGCATGTGATTCAACTCCATTTAGGACTGGGAAACAAACGCTAGCTCGCCTTAAAGGAAACACAATCTGCTTTTGAGAAAAGAGTGCTCTTCTACTCTACTGTTTTTCCTATAGGGCCAGAACAGTAAGCTTGCTCAGAACAAAAGAAATGTGCTTCATACACACACGGGCCATATCTAGTTCAACTCTGCATCGGAAACTGACAAGAACAGTAGATCCTCTTCAGTCCAATACACTGTACATGCTGGGAACAGACGCCAGTGCTATTTGCCCTGTGTATGACAATGGGAGCGAAATAGTGACTCTTCTTACCAGAAAACAACTCTTGATTGTAGGACCAGAAACTGCATGTGATTCAACTTCATTTAGGTCTGGGAAGCAAATGCTAGCTCGCCTTACAAGAAACCCACTCTGCTTTTGAGAAAACAGCACTCTTCTACTCTACTGTGTTTCCTATGGGGTCCCAACAGTGAGCTTGCTCAGAACAAAAGAACTGTGCTTCCTATACACACGGGCCATATCTAGTTCAACTCTGCTTAGGAAACTGACAAGAACAGTAGCTCCTCTTCAGTCCAATACACTGTAATTGATTGGAACAGTCCCAAGTGCTATTTGTACAGTGTATGGCATTGTGAGCGCAATAGTGACTCTTCTTACCAAAAAATAACTCTACTCTTAGGACCAGAAACTGCATGTGATTCAAATTCATTTAGGACTGGGAAACAAAAGCTAGCTCGCCTAACAAGAAATACACTCTGCTTTTGAGAAAAGAGCACTCTTCTTCTCTACAATGTGTCCTATGGGGTCTGAACAGTGAGCTTGCTCAGAACAAAAGAACTGTGCTTCCTACGCACACGGGCCATATCTAGTTCAACTCTGCTTAGGAAACTGACAAGAACAGTAGCTCCTCTTCAGTCCAATACACTGTACTTGCTGGGAACAGACGTGAAAGCTATTTGCACTGTGTATGTCAACGGGAGCGCAATAGTGACTTTCCTTAAAAGAAAACAACTCTTGCTCGTAGGACCAAAAACTGCATGTGATTCAACTCCATTTAGGACTGGGAAACAAACGCTGGCTTGCCTTACAAGAAACACACTCTGCTTTTGAGAAAAGAGCACTCTTCTACTCTACTGTGTTTCCTATAGGGCCAGTACAGTGAGCTTGCTCAGAACAAAAGAACTGTGCTTCCTACACAAATGGCCATACCCAGTTGAATTCTGCTTAGGAAACTGACAAAAACAGTAGCTCCTCTTCAGTCCAATACACTGTACTTGCTGGGAACAGATGCGAGTGCTATTTGCACTGTGTTTGGCAATGGGAGCGCAATAGTGACTTTCCTTACCAGAAAACAACTCTTGCTCATAGGACCAGAAACTGCATGTGATTCAACTCCATTTAGGACTGGGAAACAAATGCTATATCGCCTTACAAGAAACACACTCTGCTTTTGAGAAATGAGCACTCTTGTAC
Organism: Peromyscus eremicus; assembly: GCF_949786415.1. Classification (NCBI taxonomy): domain Eukaryota; kingdom Metazoa; phylum Chordata; class Mammalia; order Rodentia; family Cricetidae; genus Peromyscus; species Peromyscus eremicus. The sequence continues at coordinate 407,323 of NW_026734397.1, forward strand.
TCTACTGTGTTTCCTATAGGGCCAGAACAGTGAGCTTGCTCAGAATAAAAGAGATGTGCTTCATACACACACGGGCCATATCTAGTTCAATTCCTCTTCAGTCCAATACACTGTACTTGCTGGGAACAGATGCGAGTGCTATTTGCACTGTGTATGTCAACGGGAGTGCAATAGTGACTTTCCTTACCAGAAAACAACTCTTGCTCGTAGGACAAGAATCTGCATGTGATTCAACTCCATTTAGGACTGGGAAACAAATGCTATCTTGCCTTACAAGAAACAGACTCTGCTTATGAGAAAAGAGCACTCTTGTACTCTACTGTCTTTCCTATAGTGCCAGAACAGTGAGCTTGCTCACACCAAAGAACTGTGCTTCCTACACACACAGGCAATATCTAGTTCAATTCTGCTTAGGAAATTTACAAGAACCGTAGATCCCTTTCAGTCCAATACACTGTACTTTCTGGGAACATACGCCAGTGCTATTTGCACTGTGTATGACAATGGGAGCGCAATAGCGACTCTTCTTACCAAAAAAAAACTCTTGCTCCTAGGACCAGAAACTGCATGGGATTCAACTCATTTAGGACTGGGAAACAAACGCTACCTTGCCTTACAAGAAACACACTCTGCTTTTGAGAAAAGAGCACTCTTCTACTCTACTGTGTTTCCTATAGGGCCAGAACAGTGAGCTTGCTCAGAACAAAAGAAATGTGCTTCATACACACACGGGCCATATATAGTTCAACTCTGCTTAGGAACCTGACAAGAACAGTAGATCCTCTTCAGTCCAATACACTGTACATGCTGGGAACAAATGCCAGTGCTATTTGCCATGTTTATGACAATGGGAGCACAATAGTGACTCTTCTTACCAGAAAACAACTCTTGATCTTAGGACCAGAAACAGCATGTGATTCAACGACATTTAGGTCTGGGAAGCAAACGCTAGCTCGCTTTACAAGAAACACACTCTGTTTTGAGAAAAGAGCACTCTTCTACTCTACTGTGTTTCCTATGGGGTCCGAACAGTGAGCTTGCTCAGAACAAATGAACTGTGCTTCCTATACACACGGGCCATATCTAGTTCAACTCGGCTTAGGAAACTGACAAGAACAGTAGCTCCTCTTCAGTCCAATACACTGTACTTTATTGGAACAGACGCAAGTGCTATTTGTACTGTGTATGGCATTGGGAGCGCAATAGTTACTCTTCTTACCAAAAAATAACTCTACTCGTAGGATCAGAAACTGCATGTGATTCAAATTCATTTAGGACTGGGAAACAAAAGCTAGCTCGCCTTACAAGAAATACACTCTGCTTTTGAGAAAAGAGCACTCTTCTTCTCTACTATGTGTCCTATGGGGTCCGACAATGAGCTTGCTCAGAACAAAAGAACTGTGCTTCCTACACACACGGGCCATATCTAGTTCAACTCTGCTTAGGAAACTGACAAGAATACTAGATCCTCTTCAGTCCAATACACTGTACTTGCTGGGAACAGACGCCAGTGCTATTTGCACTGTGTATGTCAACGGGAGCGCAATAGTGACTTTCCTTACCAGAAAACAACTCTTGCTCGTAGGACCAAAAGCTGCATGTGATTCAACTCCATTTAGGACTGGGAAACAAACGCTAGCTCGCCTTGCAAGAAACACACTCTGCTTTTGAGAAAAGAGCACTCTTCTACTCTAATGTGTTTCCGATAGGGCCAGAACAGTGAACTTGCTCAGAAAAAAGGAACTGTGCTTCCTACACACACGGGCCATATCTAGTTCAACTCTATTTAGGAAACTGAAAGAACAGTAGCTCCTCTTCAGTCCAATACACTGACTTAATGGGAACAGATACGAGTGTTATTTGCACTGTGTATGGCAATGGGAGCACAATAGTGACTTTCCTTACCAGAAAACAACTCTTGCTCATAGGACCAAAAACTGCATGTGATTCAACTCCATTTAGGACTGGGAAACAAACACTAGCTCGCCTGACAAGAAACAAATTCTGCTTTTGAGTAAAGATCACTCTTCTACTCTACTGTGTTTCCTATAGGGCCAGAACAGTGAGCTTTCTCAGAACAAAAGAACTGTGCTTCCTACACACACGGCCATATCTAATTCAATTCTGCTTAGAAAACTGACAATAACAGTAGATCCTCCTCAGTCCAATACACTGTACATGCTGGGAACAGACGCCAGTGCTATTTGTAATTTGTATGACAATTGGAGCACAATAGTGACTCTTCTTACCAGAAGACAACTCTTGCTTGTAGGACCAGAAACTGCATGGGATTCAACTCCATTTCTGACTGGGAAACAAACACTTGCTCGCCTTATAAGAAACACACTCTGCTTTTGAGAAAAGAGCACTCTTCTACTCTACTGTGTTTCCTATGGGATCCGACCAGTGAGCTTGCTCAGAACAAAAGAACTGTTCTTCCTACACACACGGCCATATCTAGTTCAATTCTGCTTAGGAAACTGACAGGAACAGTAGATCTTCTTCAGTCCAATACACTGTACATGCTGGGAATAGAAGCCAGTGCTATTTACCCTGTGTATGACAATGGGAGCGCAATAGTGACTCTTCTTACCAGAAAATACTCTTGCTTGTAGGACCAGAAACTGCATGTGATTCAACTCCATTTAGGACTGGGAAACAAACGCTAGCTCGCCTTAAAGGAAACACAATCTGCTTTTGAGAAAAGAGTGCTCTTCTACTCTACTGTTTTTCCAATAGGGCCAGAACAGTAAGCTTGCTCAGAACAAAAGAAATGTGCTTCATACACACACGGGCCATATCTAGTTCAACTCTGCATCGGAAACTGACAAGAACAGTAGATCCTCTTCAGTCCAATACACTGTACATGCTGGGAACAGACGCCAGTGCTATTTGCCCTGTGTATGACAATGGGAGCGAAATAGTGACTCTTCTTACCAGAAAACAACTCTTGATTGTAGGACCAGAAACTGCATGTGATTCAACTTCATTTAGTCTGGGAAGCAAATGCTAGCTCGCCTTACAAGAAACCCACTCTGCTTTTGAGAAAACAGCACTCTTCTACTCTACTGTGTTTCCTATGGGGTCCAAACAGTGAGCTTGCTCAGAACAAAAGAACTGTGCTTCCTATACACACGGGCCATATCTAGTTCAACTCTGCTTATGAAACTGACAAGAACAGTAGCTCCTCTTCAGTCCAATACACTGTAATTGATTGGAACATTCCCAAGTGCTATTTGTACAGTGTATGGCATTGTGAGCGCAATAGTGACTCTTCTTACCAAAAAATAACTCTACTCTTAGGACCAGAAACTGCATGTGATTCAAATTCATTTAGGACTGGGAAACAAAAGCTAGCTCGCCTAACAAGAAATACACTCTGCTTTTGAGAAAAGAGCACTCTTCTTCTCTACAATGTGTCCTATGGGGTCTGAACAGTGAGCTTGCTCAGAACAAAAGAACTGTGCTTCCTACACACACGGCCATATCTAATTCAATTCTGCTTAGAAAACTGACAATAACAGTAGATCCTCCTCAGTCCAATACACTGTACATGCTGGGAACAGACGCCAGTGCTATTTGTAATTTGTATGACAATTGGAGCACAATAGTGACTCTTCTTACCAGAAGACAACTCTTGCTTGTAGGACCAGAAACTGCATGGGATTCAACTCCATTTCTGACTGGGAAACAAACACTTGCTCGCCTTATAAGAAACACACTCTGCTTTTGAGAAAAGAGCACTCTTCTACTCTACTGTGTTTCCTATGGGATCCGACCAGTGAGCTTGCTCAGAACAAAAGAACTGTTCTTTCTACACACACGGCCATATCTAGTTCAATTCTGCTTAGGAAACTGACAGGAACAGTAGATCTTCTTCAGTCCAATACACTGTACATGCTGGGAATAGAAGCCAGTGCTATTTGCCCTGTGTATGACAATGGGAGCGCAATAGTGACTCTTCTTACCAGAAAATACTCTTGCTTGTAGGACCAGAAACTGCATGTGATTCAACTCCATTTAGGACTGGGAAACAAACGCTAGCTCGCCTTAAAGGAAACACAATCTGCTTTTGAGAAAAGAGTGCTCTTCTACTCTACTGTTTTTCCAATAGGGCCAGAACAGTAAGCTTGCTCAGAACAAAAGAAATGTGCTTCATACACACACGGGCCATATCTAGTTCAACTCTGCATCGGAAACTGACAAGAACAGTAGATCCTCTTCAGTCCAATACACTGTACATGCTGGGAACAGACGCCAGTGCTATTTGCCCTGTGTATGACAATGGGAGTGAAATAGTGACTCTTCTTACCAGAAAACAACTCTTGATTGTAGGACCAGAAACTGCATGTGATTCAACTTCATTTAGTCTGGGAAGCAAATGCTAGCTCGCCTTACAAGAAACCCACTCTGCTTTTGAGAAAACAGCACTCTTCTACTCTACTGTGTTTCCTATGGGGTCCAAACAGTGAGCTTGCTCAGAACAAAAGAACTGTGCTTCCTATACACACGGGCCATATCTAGTTCAACTCTGCTTAGGAAACTGACAAGAACAGTAGCTCCTCTTCAGTCCAATACACTGTAATTGATTGGAACAGTCCCAAGTGCTATTTGTACAGTGTATGGCATTGTGAGCGCAATAGTGACTCTTCTTACCAAAAAATAACTCTACTCTTAGGACCAGAAACTGCATGTGATTCAAATTCATTTAGGACTGGGAAACAAAAGCTAGCTCGCCTAACAAGAAATACACTCTGCTTTTGAGAAAAGAGCACTCTTCTTCTCTACAATGTGTCCTATGGGGTCTGAACAGTGAGCTTGCTCAGAACAAAAGAACTGTGCTTCCTACGCACACGGGCCATATCTAGTTCAACTCTGCTTAGGAAACTGACAAGAACAGTAGCTCCTCTTCAGTCCAATACACTGTACTTGCTGGGAACAGACGCGAAAGCTATTTGCACTGTGTATGTCAACGGGAGCGCAATAGTGACTTTCCTTAAAAGAAAACAACTCTTGCTCGTAGGACCAAAAACTGCATGTGATTCAACTCCATTTAGGACTGGGAAACAAACGCTGGCTCGCCTTACAAGAAACACACTCTGCTTTTGAGAAAAGAGCACTCTTCTACTCTACTGTGTTTCCTATAGGGCCAGTACAGTGAGCTTGCTCAGAACAAAAGAACTGTGCTTCCTACACAAATGGCCATACCCAGTTCAATTCTGCTTAGGAAACTGACAAAAACAGTAGCTCCTCTTCAGTCCAATACACTGTACTTTCTGGGAACAGACGCGAGTGCTATTTGCATTGTGTATGGCATTGGGAGCGCAATAGTGACTCTTTTTACCAGAAAACAACACTTGCTCCTAGGACCAGAAAACAACTCTTGCTCGTAAGACCAGAAACTGCATGTGATTCAACTCCATTTAGGACTGGGAAACAAATGCTATCTCGCCTTACAAGAAACACACTCTGCTTTTGAGAAAAGAGCACTCTTGTACTCTACTGTGTTTCCTATAGGGCCAGAACAGTGAGATTGCTCAGAACAAAAGAAATGTGCTTCATACACACACGGGCCATATCTAGTTCAATTCTGCTTAGGAAACTGACAAGAATAGAAGCTCCCCTTCTGTCCAATACACTGTACTTGCTGGGAACAGACGCGAGTGCTATTTGCACTGTGTATGTCAACGGGAGCGCAATAGTGACTTTCCTTTCCAAAAAACAACTCTTGCTCATAGGACCAAAAACTGCATGTGATTCAACTCCATTTAGGACTGGGAAACAAACGCTGCCTTGCCTTACAAGAAACACACTCTGTTTTGAGAAAAGAGCACTCTTCTACTCTACTGTGTTTCCTATAGGGCCAGTACAGTGAGCTTGCTCAGAACAAAAGAACTGTGCTTCTTACACAAATGGCCATATCCAGTTCAATCCTGCTTAGGAAACTGACAAGAACAGTAGCTCCTTTTCAGTCCATACACTGTACTTGCTGGGAACATATGCGAGTGCTATTTGCACTGTGTACAGCAATGGGTGCGCAATAGTGACTTTTCTTACCAGAAAACAACTCTTGCTCATAGGACCAGAAACTGCATGTCATTCAACTACGTTTAGGACTGGGAAACAAATGCTAGCTCGCCTTACAAGAAACACTCTCTGCTTTTGAGGAAAGAGCACTCTTCTAGTCTACTGTGTTTCCTATAGCGCCAGAACAGTGAGCTTGCTCAGAACAAAAGAACTGTGCTTCCTAAACACCCGGCCATATCTAGTTCAATTCTGTTTAGTAAACTGACAAGAACAGTAGATCCCCTTCAGTCCAATACACTGTACATGCTGGGAACAGACGCCAGTGCTATTTGCACTGTGTACAGCAATGGGAGCACAATAGTGACTCTTCTTACCAGAAAATAACTCTTGCTTGTACGACCAGAAACTGCATGTGATTCAACTCCATTAGGACATGGAAACAAACACTAGCTCGTCTTACAAGAAACACACTCTGCTTCTGAGAAAAGAGCACTCTTCTACTCTACTGTGTTTCCTATAGGGCCAGCACAGAGAGCTTGCTCAGAACAAAAGAACTGTGCTTCCTGCACACACGGGCCATATCTAGTTCAACTCTGCTTAGGAAACTGACAAGAACAGTAGCTCCTCTTCAGTCCAATACACTGCACTTGCTGGGAACAGAAGCGAGTGCTATTTGCACTGTGTACGGAAATGGGAGCGCAATAGTGACTCTTTTTACCAGAAAACAACTCTTGCTCGTAGGAACAGAAACTGCATGGGATTCAACTCCATTTAGGACTGGGAAACAAACGCTAGCTTGCCTTACAAGAAACACACTCTGCTTTTGAGAAAAGAGCACTCTTCTACTCTACTGTGTTTCCTATAGGGCCAGAACAGTGAGATTGCTCAGAACAAAAGAAATGTGCTTCATACACACACGGGCCATATCTAGTTCAACTCTGCTTAGGAACCTGACAAGAACAGTAGATCCTCTTCAGTCCAATACACTGTACATGCTGGGAACAAATGCCAGTGCTATTTGCCCTGTGTATGACAATGGGAGCGCAATAGTGACTCTTCTTACCAGAAAATACTCTTGCTTGTAGGACCAGAAACTGCATGTGATTCAACTCCATTTAGGACTGGGAAACAAACGCTAGCTCGCCTTAAAGGAAACACAATCTGCTTTTGAGAAAAGAGTGCTCTTCTACTCTACTGTTTTTCCTATACGGGCAGAACAGTAAGCTTGCTCAGAACAAAAGAAATGTGCTTCATACACACACGGGCCATATCTAGTTCAACTCTGCATCGGAAACTGACAAGAACAGTAGATCCTCTTCAGTCCAATACACTGTACATGCTGGGAACAGACGCCAGTGCTATTTGCCCCGTGTATGACAATGGGAGCGAAATAGTGACTCTTCTTACCAGAAAACAACTCTTGATTGTAGGACCAGAAACTGCATGTGATTCAACTTCATTTAGGTCTGGGAAGCAAATGCTAGCTCGCCTTACAAGAAACCCACTCTGCTTTTGGGAAAACAGCACTCTTCTACTCTACTGTGTTTCGTATGGGGTCCAAACAGTGAGCTTGCTCAGAACAAAAGAACTGTGCTTCCTATACACACGGGCCATATCTAGTTCAACTCTGCTTAGGAAACTGACAAGAACAGTAGCTCCTCTTCAGTCCAATACACTGTAATTGATTGGAACAGTCCCAAGTGCTATTTGTACAGTGTATGGCATTGTGAGCGCAATAGTGACTCTTCTTACCAAAAAATAACTCTACTCTTAGGACCAGAAACTGCATGTGATTCAAATTCATTTAGGACTGGGAAACAAAATATAGCTCGCCTAACAAGAAATACACTCTGCTTTTGAGAAAAGAGCACTCTTCTTCTCTACAATGTGTCCTATGGGGTCTGAACAGTGAGCTTGCTCAGAACAAAAGAACTGTGCTTCCTACGCACACGGGCCATATCTAGTTCAACTCTGCTTAGGAAACTGACAAGAACAGTAGCTCCTCTTCAGTCCAATACACTGTACTTGCTGGGAACAGACGCGAAAGCTATTTGCACTGTGTATGTCAACGGGAGCGCAATAGTGACTTTCCTTAAAAGAAAACAACTCTTGCTCGTAGGACCAAAAACTGCATGTGATTCAACTCCATTTAGGACTGGGAAACAAACGCTGGCTTGCCTTACAAGAAACACACTCTGCTTTTGAGAAAAGAGCACTCTTCTACTCTACTGTGTTTCCTATAGGGCCAGTACAGTGAGCTTGCTCAGAACAAAAGAACTGTGCTTCCTACACAAATGGCCATACCCAGTTGAATTCTGCTTAGGAAACTGACAAAAACAGTAGCTCCTCTTCAGTCCAATACACTGTACTTGCTGGGAACAGATGCGAGTGCTATATGCACTGTGTTTGGCAATGGGAGCGCAATAGTGACTTTCCTTACCAGAAAACAACTCTTGCTCATAGGACCAGAAACTGCATGTGATTCAACTCCATTTAGGACTGGGAAACAAATGCTATATCGCCTTACAAGAAACACACTCTGCTTTTGTGAAATGAGCACTCTTGTACTCTACTGTGTTTCCTATAGGGCCAGAACAGTGAGCTTGCTCAGAATAAAAGAGATGTGCTTCATACACACACGGGCCATATCTAGTTCAATTCCTCTTCAGTCCAATACACTGTACTTGCTGGGAACAGATGCGAGTGCTATTTGCACTGTGTATGTCAACGGGAGTGCAATAGTGACTTTCCTTACCAGAAAACAACTCTTGCTCGTAGGACAAGAATCTGCATGTGATTCAACTCCATTTAGGACTGGGAAACAAATGCTATCTTGCCTTACAAGAAACAGACTCTGCTTATGAGAAAAGAGCACTCTTGTACTCTACTGTCTTTCCTATAGTGCCAGAACAGTGAGCTTGCTCACACCAAAGAACTGTGCTTCCTACACACACAGGCAATATCTAGTTCAATTCTGCTTAGGAAATTGACAAGAACAGTAGATCCCTTTCAGTCCAATACACTGTACTTTCTGGGAACAGACGCCAGTGCTATTTGCACTGTGTATGACAATGGGAGCGCAATAGTGACTCTTCTTACCAAAAAAAAAACTCTTGCTCCTAGGACCAGAAACTGCATGGGATTCAACTCATTTAGGACTGGGAAACAAACGCTAGCTTGCCTTACAAGAAACACACTCTGCTTTTGAGAAAAGAGCACTCTTCTACTCTACTGTGTTTCCTATAGGGCCAGAACAGGGAGCTTGCTCAGAACAAAAGAAATGTGCTTCATACACACACGGGCCATATATAGTTCAACTCTGCTTAGGAACCTGACAAGAACAGTAGATCCTCTTCAGTCCAATACACTGTACATGCTGGGAACAAATGCCAGTGCTATTTGCCATGTGTATGACAATGGGAGCACAATAGTGACTCTTCTTACCAGAAAACAACTCTTGATCTTAGGACCAGAAACAGCATGTGATTCAACGACATTTAGGTCTGGGAAGCAAACGCTAGCTTGCTTTACAAGAAACACACTCTGTTTTGAGAAAAGAGCACTCTTCTACTCTACTGTGTTTCCTATGGGGTCCGAACAGTGAGCTTGCTCAGAACAAATGAACTGTGCTTCCTATACACACGGGCCATATCTAGTTCAACTCGGCTTAGGAAACTGACAAGAACAGTAGCTCCTCTTCAGTCCAATACACTGTACTTTATTGGAACAGACGCAAGTGCTATTTGTACTGTGTATGGCATTGGGAGCGCAATAGTTACTCATCTTACCAAAAAATAACTCTACTCGTAGGACCAGAAACTGCATGTGATTCAAATTCATTTAGGACTGGGAAACAAAAGCTAGCTCGCCTTACAAGAAATACACTCTGCTTTTAAGAAAAGAGCACTCTTCTTCTCTACTATGTGTCCTATGGGGTCCGACAATGAGCTTGCTCAGAACAAAAGAACTGTGCTTCCTACACACACGGGCCATATCTAGTTCAACTCTGCTTAGGAAACTGACAAGAATACTAGATCCTCTTCAGTCCAATACACTGTACTTGCTGGGAACAGACGCCAGTGCTATTTGCACTGTGTATGTCAACGGGAGCGCAATAGTGACTTTCCTTACCAGAAAACAACTCTTGCTCGTAGGACCAAAAGCTGCATGTGATTCAACTCCATTTAGGACTGGGAAACAAACGCTAGCTCGCCTTGCAAGAAACACACTCTGCTTTTGAGAAAAGAGCACTCTTCTACTCTAATGTGTTTCCGATAGGGCCAGAACAGTGAACTTGCTCAGAAAAAAGGAACTGTGCTTCCTACACACACGGGCCATATCTAGTTTAACTCTATTTAGGAAACTGAAAAACAGTAGCTCCTCTTCAGTCCAATACACTGTACTTAATGGGAACAGATGCGATTGTTATTTGCACTGTGTTTGGCAATGGGAGCACAATAGTGACTTTCCTTACCAGAAAACAACTCTTGCTCATAGGACTAAAAACTGCATGTGATTCAACTCCATTTAGGACTGGGAAACAAACACTAGCTCGCCTGACAAGAAACACTTTCTGCTTTTGAGTAAAGATCACTCTTCTACTCTACTGTGTTTCCTATAGGGCCAGAACAGTGAGCTTTCTCAGAACAAAAGAACTGTGCTTCCTACACACACGGCCATATCTAATTCAATTCTGCTTAGAAAACTGACAATAACAGTAGATCCTCCTCAGTCCAATACTCTGTACATGCTGGGAACAGACGCCAGTGCTATTTGTAATTTGTATGACAATTGGAGCGCAATAGTGACTCTTCTTACCAGAAGACAACTCTTGCTTGTAGGACCAGAAACTGCATGGGATTCAACTCCATTTCTGACTGGGAAACAAACACTTGCTCGCCTTATAAGAAACACACTCTGCTTTTGAGAAAAGAGCACTCTTCTACTCTACTGTGTTTCCTATGGGATCCGACCAGTGAGCTTGCTCAGAACAAAAGAACTGATCTTCCTACACACACGGCCATATCTAGTTCAATTCTGCTTAGGAAACTGACAGGAACAGTAGATCCTCTTCAGTCCAATACACTGTACATGCTGGGAATAGAAGCCAGTGCTATATGCCCTGTGTATTACAATGGGAGCGCAATAGTGACACTTCTTACCAGAAAACAACTCTTGCTCGTAGGAACAAAAACTGCATGTGATTTTACTCCATTTAGGACTGGAAAACAAACGCTAGCTCGTCTTACAAGAAACACACTCTGCTTTTAGGAAAGGGCACTCTTCTACTCTCCTGTGTTTCCTATACAGCCAGAACAATGAGCTTGCTCAGAACAAAAGAATTGTGCTTCCTACACACACGGGGGATATCTAGATCAATTCTGCATAGGAAACTGACAAGGACAGTAGATCCTCTTCAGTCCAATACACTGTACATGCTGGGAACAGGTGCCAGTGCTATTTTACCTGTGTATGTCAATGGGAGAGCAATAGTGACTCTTCTTTCCAGAAAACAACTCTTGATCGTAGGACCAAAAACTGCATGTGATTCAACTCCATTTAGGACTGGGAAACAAACGCTAGCTCGCCTTACAAGAAACACACTCTGCTTTTGAGAAAAGAGCACTCTTCTTCTCTACTGTGTTTGCTACAGGGCCAGAAGAGTGAGCTTGCTCAGAACAAAAGAACTGTGCTTCCTACACACACGGATCATATCTAGATCAATTCTGCATAGTAAACTGACAAGGACAGTAGATCCTCTTCAGTCCAATACACTGTACTTGCTGGGAACAGACTCGAGTGCTATTTGCCCTGTGTATGACAATGGGAGCTCAATAGTGACTCTTCTTACCTGAAAACAACTCTTGCTCATAGGATCAGAAACTGCATGTGATTCAACTCCATTTAGGACTGGGAAACAAACGCTAGCTCGCCTTAAAAGAAACACACTCTGCTTTGGAGAAAAGAGCACTCTTCTTCTCTACTGTGTTTCCTATAGAGCCAAAACAGTGAGCTTGCTCAGAACAAAAGAACGGTGCTTCCTAGACACACGGCCATATCTAGTTCAATTCTGAATAGGAAACTGACAAGAACAGTAGATCCTCTACAGTCTAATATACTGTACATGCTGGGAATAGACGCCAGTGCTATTTGCCTTGTGTATGAGAATGGGAGCGCAATAGTGACTCTTCTTACCAGAAAACAACTCTTGCTCGTAGGACCAGAAACTTCATATGATTCAACTCCATTTAAGACTGGGAAACAAACGCTAGCTCGCCTTACAAGAAACACACTCTGCTTTTGAGAAAAGAGCACTCTTCTACTCTGCTGTGTTTCCTATAGGGCCAGAACAGTGAGCTTGCTCAGAAAAAAAGAACTGTGCTTCTTACACACACGGGCCATATCTAGTTCAACTCTACTTAGGAAACTGAAAGAACAGTAGCTCCTCTTCAGTCCAATACACTGTACTTAATGGGAACAGATGCGAGTGCTATTTGCAGTGTGTATGGCAATGGGAGCACAATAGTGACTTTCCTTACCAGAAAACAACTCTTGTTCGTAGGACCAAAAACTGCATGTGATTCAACTCCATTTAGGACTGGGAAACAAACACTAGCACGCCTTACAAGAAACACACTCTGCTTTTGAGAAAAGATCACTCTTCTACTCTACTGTGTTTCCTATAGGGCCAGAACAGTGAGCTTGCTCAGAACAAAAGAACTGTGCTTCCTACAAACACAGCCATATCTAGTTCAATTCTGCTTAGGAAACTGACAATAACAGTAGATCCTCTTCAGTCCAATACACTGTACTTGATGGTAACAGACGCGAGTGCTATTTGCACTGTGTGTGGCAATGGGAGCGCAATGGGGACGTTCCTTACCAGAAAACAACTCTTGCTCGTAGGACCAGAAACTGCATGTGATTCAACTCCATTTCGAACTGGGAAACAAACGCTAGCTCACCTTACAATAAACACACTCTGCTTTTGAGAAAAGAGAGCTTTTCTAGTCTACTGTGTTTCCTACGGTGTCCGAACAGTGAGCTTGCTCCGAACAAAAGAACTGTGCTTCCTACACACACGGGCCATATCTAGTTCAACTCTGCTTAGGAAACTGACAAGAACAGTAGCTCCTCTTCAGTCCAATACACTGTACTTGCTGGGAACAGACGCCAGTGCTATTTGCACTGTGTATGGCAATGTGAGCACAATAGTGACTCTTCTTTCAAGAAAACAACTCTTGCTCATGGGACCAAAAAGTGCATGTGATTCAACTCCATTTAGGACTGGGAAACAAATACTAGCTCGCCTTACAAGAAACTTACTCTGCTTTTGGAAAAGAGAACTCTTCTACTCTACTGTGTTTCCTGTAGGGCCAGAACAGTGAGCTTTCTCAGAACAAAAGAACTGTGCTTCCTACACACAGGGGCCTTATCTAGATCAAGTCTGCATAGGAAACTGACAAGGACAGTAGATCCTCTTCAGTCCAATACACTGTATGCTGGGAACAGACGCCAGTGATATTTGCCCTGTGTATGACAATGGGAGCACTATAGTGACTCTTCTTACCAGAAAACAACTCTTGCTCGTAGGAACAGAAACTGCATGTGATTCAACTCCATTTAGGACTGGGAAACAAACGCTAGCTCGCCTTAGAAGAAACACATTCTGCTTCTGAGAAAAGACCACTCATCTACTCTACTGTGTTTCCTATGGTGTCCGAACAGTGAGCTTGCTCAGAACAAAAGAACTGTGCTTCCTACACACACGGGCCATATCTAGTTCAACTCTGCTTAAAAAACTGACAAGAACAGTAGCTCCTCTTCAGTACAAAACACTGTACTTGCTGGGAACAGACGCGAGTGCTATTTGCACTGTTTATGGAAATGGGAGCGCAATAGTGACTCTTCTCACCAGAAAACATCTCTTGCTCGTAGGACCAAAAACTGCATGTGATTCAACTCCATTTAGGACTGGAAACAAACGCCAGCTGGCCTTACAAGAAACACACTCTGCTTTTGAGAAAAGAGCACTCTTCTACTCTACTGTGTTTCATATAGATCCAGAACAGTGAGCTTGCTCAGAACAAAAGAAGTGTGCTTCCTACACACACGGGCCATATCTAGATCAATTCTGCAGAGGTAAATGACATGAACACTAGATCCTCTTCAGTCCAATACACTGTACATGCTGGGAACAGACGCCAGTGCTATTTGCCCTGTGTATGACAATGGGAGCGCAATAGTGATTCTTCTTACCAGAAAGCAACTCTTGCTCCTAGAACTAGAAAATGCATGTGATTCAACTCAATTTAGGACTGGGAAACAAACGCTAGCTCGCCTTACTCGAAACAAACTCTGCCTTTGAGAAAAGGGCACTCTTCTACTCTACTGTGTTTCCTATAGGGCCAAAACAGTGAGCTTGCTCAGAAAAAAAAAAACTGTGCTTACTACACAAACGTCCATATCTAGTTCAATTCTGCTTAGGAAACTGACAAGAACAGTAGATCCTCTTCAGTCCAATACACTGTACATGCTGGGAATAGACGCCAGTGCCATTTGCCCTGTTTATTACAATGGGAGCGCAATAGTGACTCTTCTTACCAGAAAACAACTCTTGCTCATAGGACCAGAAAATGCATGTGATTCAACTCCATTTAGAACCGGGAAAAAAACGCTAGCTCGCATTACAAGAAACACACTCTGCTTTTGAGAAAAGAGCACACTTCTACTCTAATGTGTTTCCTATAGGGCCACAACAGTGAGCTTGCTCAGAAGAAAAGAACCGTGCTTCCTACACACACGGGCCATATCTAGTTCAACTCTGCTTAGGAAACTGACAAGAACAGTAGCTCCTCTTCAGTCCAATACACTGTACTTGCTGGGAACAGACGCCAGTGCTATTTGCACTGTGTATGGCAATGTGAGCACAATAGTGACTCTTCTTTCCAGAAAACAACTCTTGCTCATGGGACCAAAAATGTGCATGTGATTCAACTCCATTTAGGACTGGGAAACAAATGCTAGATCGCCTTACAAGAAACACACTGTGCTTTTGAGAAAAGAGCACTCTTCTACTCTACTGTGTTTCCTATAGAGCCAAAACAGTGAGCTTGCTCAGAAAAAAAGAAATGTGCTTCCTACACACACGGCCATATCTAGTTCAATTCTGCTTAGGAAACTGACAAGAATAGTAGATCCTATTCAGTCCAATAAACTGTACTTGCTGGGAACAGACGCCAGTGCTATTTGCACTGTGTATGGCAATGGGAGCACAATAGTGACTCTTTTTTTCAGAAAACAACTCTTGCTCATGGGACCCAAAACTGCATGTGATTCAACTCCATTTAGGACTGGGAAACAAAAGCTAGCTCGCCTTACAAGAAACACACTCTGCTTTTGAGAAAAGAGCACTCTTCTACTCTACTGTGTTTCCTATAGAGCCAGAACAGTGAGCTTGCTCAGAACAAAAGAACTGTGCTTCCTACACACACAGCCATATCTGGTTCAATTCTGCTTTCGAAAATGACAAGAACAGTAGATCCTCTTCAGTCCAATACACTGTACATGCTGGGAATAGACGCCAGTGCTTTTTGCCCTGTGTATGACAATGGGAGTGCAATAGTGACTCTTCTTACCGGAAAACAACTCTTGCTTGTAGGACCCGAAACTGCATGTGATTAAACTCCATTTAGGACTGGGAAACAAACACTAGCTCACCTTACAAGAAACACACTCTGCTTTTGAGAAAAGAGCACTCTTCTACTCTAAAGTGTTCCCTATAGGGCCAGAAAAGTGAGCTTGCTCAGAATAAAAGAACTGTGCTTCCTACACACACCGACTATATCTAGTTCAACTCTGCTTAGGAAACTGAAAAGAACAGTAGCTCCTCTTAAGTCCAATACACTGTACTTGCTGGTAACAGACGCCAGTGCTATTTGCACTGTGTATGGCAATGGGAGCGCAATAGTGACGCTTCTTTCCAGAAAACAAATCTTGCTCGTAGGACCAAAAACTGCATGTGATTCAATTCCATTTAGGACTGGGAAACAAATACTAGCTCGCCTTACAAGAAACACACTCTGCTTTTGAGAAAAGAGCACTCTTCTACTCTACTGTGTTTCTTATGGGGTCCGAACTGTGAGCTTGCTCAGAACAAAAGAACTGTGCTTCCTAACAACACAGGCCATATCTACATCAATTCTGCTTAGGAAACTGACAAGGACAGTAAATCCTCTTCAGTCCAATACACTGTACATGCTGGGAACAGATGCCAGTGCTATTTGCCCTGAGTATGTTAATGGGAGCGCAATAGTGACTCTTCTTACCAGAAAACAACTCTTGCTCGTACGACCAGAATCTGCATATGATTCAACTCCATTTAGGACTGGGAAACAAACGCTAGCTCGCCTTACAAGAAACACACTCTGCTTTTGAGAAAAAGCACTCTTCTACTCTACTGTGTTTCCTATGGAGTCCGAACAGTGAGCTTGCTCAGAACAAAAGAACTGTGCTTCCTACACACACGGCAATGTCTAATTCAACTCTGCTTAGGAAACTGACAAGAACAGTAGCTCCTCTTCATTCCAATACACTGTACTTGCTCTGAACAGATGCAAGTGCTATTTGCACTGTATATGGCAATGGGAGTACAACAGTGACTCTTCTTCCCAGAAAAAAACTCTTGCTCGTACGACCAAAAACTCCATGTGACTCAATTCCATTTAGGACTGGGAAACAAACGCTAGCTCGCCTTACAAGAAAAACACTCTGGTTTTGAGAAAAGAGCACTCTTCTACTCTACTGTGGTTCCTATGGTGTCGCACAGTGAGCTTTCTCAGAACAAAAGAACTGTGCTTCTTATACACACGGGCCATATCTAGTTCAACTCCTCTTAGGAAACTGAGAACAGTTGCTCCTGTTCAGTCCAATACACTGTACTTCCTGGGAACAGACGCGAGTGCTATTTGTACTGTGTATGGCAATGGGAGCGCAATAGTGACTTTCCTTACCAGAAAACAACTCTTGCTCATAGGACCAGAAACTGCATGTGATTCAACTCCATTTAGGACTGGGAACCAACGCTAGCTTGCCTCACAAGAAACACACTCTGCTTTTGGGAAAAGAGCACTCTTCTACTCTACTATGTTTCCTACAGGGCCAGAACAGTGAGCTTGCTCAGAACAAAAGAACTGTGCTTCCTACACACACGGGCCATATCTAGTTCAACTCTGCTTAGGAAACTGACAAGAATAGTAGATCCTCTTCAGTCCAATACACTGTACTTGCTGGAAACAGACGCGAGTGTATTTGCACTGTGTATGGCAATGGGAGCACAATAGTGACTTTCCTTACTAGCAAACAACTCTTGCTGGTAGGACCAAAAACTGCATGTGATTCAACTCCATTTAGGACTGGGAAACAAATGCTAGCTCGACTTACAAGAAACATACTCTGCTTTTGAGAAAAGAGCACTCTTCTAATCTACTGTTTTTCCTATAGGGCCAGGACAGTGAACTTGCTCAGAAAAAAGAACTGTGCTTCCTACCCAAAGGGGCCATATCTACTTCATCTCTGCTTAGGAAACTGACAAGAACAGTAGCTCTTCTTCAGTCCAATACACTGTACATGCTGGGAACAGATGCCAGTGCTATTTGCCCTGAGTATGTTAATGGGAGCGCAATAGTGACTCTTCTTACCAGAAAACAACTCTTGCTCGTACGACCAGAATCTGCATATGATTCAACTCCATTTAGGATTGGGAAACAAATGCTAGCTCGCCTTACAAGAAACACACTCTGCTTTTGAGAAAAAGCACTCTTCTACTCTACTGTGTTTCCTATGGGGTCCGAACAGTGAGCTTGCTCAGAACAAAAGAACTGTGCTTCCTACACACATGGGCCATGTCTAATTCAACTCTGCTTAGGAAACTGACTGGAACAGTAGCTCATCTTCAGTGCAATACTGTGTACTTGCTGGGAACAGACGCGAGTGCTATTTGTACTGTGTATGGAAATGGGAGAGCAATAGTGACTCTTCTTACCAGAAAACAACTCTTGCTCGTAGGACCACCAACTGCATGTGACTGAACTCCATTTAGGACTGGGAAACAAAAGCCAGCTCGCCTTACAAGAAACACACTCTGCTTTTGGGAAAAGAGCACTCTTCTACTCTACTGTGTTTCTCATAGGGCCAGAAGAGTGAGCTTGCTCAGAACAAAAGAACTGTACTTCTTACACACACGGGCCATATCTAGTTCAACTCTGCTTAGGAAACTGACAAGAAAAGTAGCTCTTCTTCAGTCCAATACACTGTACATGCTGGGAACAGACGCGAGTGCAATTTGCACTGTGTATGGCAATTAGAGCACAAGAGTGACATTCCTTACCAGAAAACAACTCTTGCTCATACGACCAAACTGCATGTGATTCAACTCAATTTAGGACTGGGAAAGAAACGCTAGCTCGCCTTACAAGAAACACACTCTGCTTTTGAGAAAAGAGCACTCTTCTACTCTACTGTGTTTCTTATGGGGTCCGAACAGTGAGCTTGCTAAGAACAAAAGAACTGTGCTTCCTACACAAAGGGGCCATATCTAGTTCAACTCTTCTTAGGAAACTGAGAAGAACAGTAGCTCCTGTTCAGTCCAATACACTGTACTTCCTGGGAACAGACGCGAGTGCTATTTGTACTGTGTATGGCAATGGGAGCACAATAGTGACTTTCCTTACCAGAAAACAACTCTTGCTCATAGGACCAGAAACTGCATGTGATTCAACTCCATTTAGGACTGGGAACCAACGCTAGCTTGCCTCACAAGAAACACACTCTGCTTTTGGGAAAAGAGCACTCTTCTACTCTACTGTGTTTCCTACAGGGCCAGAACAGTGAGCTTGCTCAGAACAAAAGAACTGTGCTTCCTACACACACGGGCCATATCTAGTTCAACTCTGCTTAGGAAACTGACAAGAATAGTAGATCCTCTTCAGTCCAATAACTGTACTTGCTGGAAACACACGCGAGTGTATTTGCACTGTGTATGGCAATGGGAGCACAATAGTGACTTTCCTTACTAGCAAACAACTCTTGCTGGTAGGACCAAAAACTGCATGTGATTCAACTCCATTTAGGACTGGGAAACAAACGCTAGCTCGCCTTACAAGAAACATACTCCGCTTTTGAGAAAAGAGCACTCTTCTACTCTACTGGGTTTCCTATAGGGCCAGGACAGTGAACTTGCTCAGAAAAAAGAACTGTGCTTCCTACACAAAGGGGCCATATCTACTTCATCTCTGCTTAGGAAACTGACAAGAACAGTAGCTCTTCTTCAGTCCAATACACTGTACATGCTGGGAACAGATGCCAGTGCTATTTGCCCTGAGTATGTTAATGGGAGCGCAATAGTGACTCTTCTTACCAGAAAACAACTCTTGCTCGTACGACCAGAACCTGCATATGATTCAACTCCATTTAGGACTGGGAAACAAACGCTAGCTCGCCTTACAAGAAACACACTCTGCTTTTGAGAAAAAGCACTCTTCTACTCTACTGTGTTTCCTATGGAGTCCGAACAGTGAGCTTGCTCAGAACAAAAGAACTGTGCTTCCTACACACACGGGCAATGTCTAATTCAACTCTGCTTAGGAAACTGACAAGAACAGTAGCTCCTCTTCAGTCCAATACACTGTACTTGCTGGGAACAGATGCAAGTGCTATTTGCACTGTATATGGCAATGGGAGTACAACAGTGACTCTTCTTCCCAGAAAAAAACTCTTGCTCGTACAACCAAAAACTCCATGTGACTCAATTCCATTTAGGACTGGGAAACAAACGCTAGCTCGCCTTACAAGAAAAACACTCTGCTTTTGAGAAAAGAGCACTCTTCTACTCTACTGTGGTTCCTATGGTGTCGCACAGTGAGCTTTCTCAGAACAAAAGAACTGTGCTTCTTATACACACGGGCCATATCTAGTTCAACTCCTCTTAGGAAACTGAGAAGAACAGTTGCTCCTGTTCAGTCCAATACACTGTACTTCCTGGGAACAGACGCGAGTGCTATTTGTACGGTGTATGTCAATGGGAGCACAATAGTGACTTTCCTTACCAGAAAACAACTCTTGCTCATAGGACCAGAAACTGCATGTGATTCAACTCCATTTAGGACTGGGAACCAACGCTAGCTTGCCTCACAAGAAACACACTCTGCTTTTGGGAAAAGAGCACTCTTCTACTCTACTATGTTTCCTACAGGGCCAGAACAGTGAGCTTGCTCAGAACAAAAAAACTGTGCTTCCTACACACACGGCCATATCTAGTTCAAGTCTGCTTAGGAACCTGCCAAGAACAGAAGATCCTCTTCAGTCCAATACACTGTACTTGCTGGGAACAGACGCCAGTGCTATTTGTCCTGTGTATGGCAATGGCAGCGCAATAGTGACTCTTCTTACCAGAAAAAAACTCTTGCTCGTGGACCAGAAACTGCATGTGATTCAACTCCATTTAAGACTGGGAAACAAATGCTACCTTGTCTTACATGAAACACACTCTGCTTATGAGAAAAGAGCACTCTTCTACTCTACTGTGTTTCCTATGGAGTCCGAACACTGAACTTGCTAAGAACAAAAGAACTGTGCTTCCTACACACACGGCCATATGTAGTTCAATTCTGCTTAGGAACCTGACAAGAACAGTAGCTCCGCTTCAGTCCAATACACTGTACTTGCTGGGAACAGACGCCAGTGCTATTTGTCCTGTGTATGGCAATGGCAGCGCAAAAGTGACTCTTCTTACCATAAAACAACTCTTGCTCGTAGGACTAGAAACTGCATGTGATTCAACTCCATTTAGGACTGGGAAACAAACGCTAGCTCGCCTTACAAGAAACACACTCTGCTTTAGAGAAAAGAGCACTCTTCTACTCAATGTTTTTCCTATAGGGCCAGAACAGTGAGCTTGCTCAGAACAAAAGAGCTGTGCTTCCTACACACGGGCCATAACTAGTTCCACTCTGCTTAGGAAACTGACAAGAACAGTAGCTCCTCTCCAGTCCAATACACTGTACTTGCTCGGAACAGACGAGAGTGGTATTGGCACTGTGTATGGCAATTGGAGCACAATAGTGACTGGTCTTACCAGAAAACAACTCTTGCTCGTAGGACAAAAAACTGCTTGTGACTCAACTCCATTTAGGACTGGTAAACAAACACTAGCTCGCCTTCCAAGAAACACACTCTGCTTTTGAGAAAAGAGCACTCTTCTACTCTACTGTTTCCTATGTGTTCCGAACAGTGAGCTTGCTCAGAACAAAAAAATGTGCTTCCTACAAACATTGCCACATCTAGTTCAAGTCTGCTTAGGAACCTGACAGGAACAGTAGATCCTCTTCAGTCCGATACATTGTACTTGCTGGGAACAGACGGGAGGGCTATTTGCACTGTGTATGGCAATGGGAGCGCAATAGTGACTTTCCTTACCAGAAAACAACTCTTGTTCATAGGACCAGAAACTGCATGTGATTCCACTCCATTTAGGACTGGGAAACAAACGCTAGCTCGCCTTACAAGAAACACACTCTGCTTTTGAGAAAAGAGCACTCTTCTACTCTACTGTGTTTCCTATGGGGTCCAATCAGTGAGCTTGCTCAGAACAAAAGAACTGTGCTTCCTACACACACCGACCCTATCTAGTTCAACTCTGCTTAGGAAACTGACAAGAACAGTAGCTCCTCTTCAGTCCGATACACTGTGTTTGCTGGGAACAGAGGCGAGTGCTATTTGCACTGTGTATGGCAATGGGAGCTCAATAGTTACTTTCCTTACCAGAAAACAACTCTTGCTCATAGGAACAGAAACTGCATGGGATTCAACTCCATTTAGGACTGGGAAACAAACGCTATCTCGCCTTACAAGAAACATACTCTGCTTTTGAGAAAAGAGCACAATTCTACTCTACTGTGTTTCCAATGTGTTCCGAAAAGTGAGCTTGCTCAGAACAAAAAAACTGTGCTTCCTACACACACGGCCTTATCTAGTTCAAGTCTGCTTAGGAACCTGACAAGAACAGTAGATCCTCTTCAGTCCAATACAGTGTACTTGCTGGGAACAGACACCAATGCTATTTGTCCTGTGCATGGCAATGGCAGCGCAATAGTGACCCTTCTTACCAGAAAACAACTCTTGCTCGTGGACCAAAAACTGCATGTGATTCAACTCCATTTAGGACTGGGAAACAAACTCTAGCTCGCTTTACAAGAAACACACTCTGCTTTTGAGAAAAGAGCACTCTTCTACTCTACTGTGTTTCCTAAAGGGCCAGAACAGTGAGCTTGCTCAGAAAAAAAGAACTGTGCTTCCTACACACACGGGCCATATCTAGTTCAACTCTGCTTAGGAAACTGACAAGAACAGTAGCTCCTCTTCAGTCCGATACACTGTGTTTGCTGGGAACAGAGGCGAGTGCTATTTGCACTGTGTATGGCAATTGGAGCCCAATAATGACTTGTCTTACCAGAAAACAACTTTTGCTCGTAGGACAAAAAACTGCATGTGACTCAACTCCATTTAGGACTGGGAAACAAACGCTAGCTCGACTTTTAAGAAACAAACTCTGCTTTTGAGAAAAGAGCACTCTTCTACTCTACTGTGTTTCCTATGTGTTCCGAGAAGTGAACTTGCTCAGAACAAAAAAACTGTGCTTCCTACACACACGGCCATATCTAGTTCAAGTCTGCTTAGCAACCTGACAAGAACAGTAGATCCTCTTCAGTCCAATACACTGTACTTGCTGGGAACAGACTCCAGTGCTATTTGTCCTGTGTATGGCAATAGCAGCGCAATAGTGACTCTTCTTACCAGAAAACAACTCTTGCTCGTGGACCAGAAACTGCATGTGATTCAACTCCATTTAGGACTGGGAAACAAACGCTAGCTCGCCCTACAAGAAACACACTCTGCTTTTGAGAAAAGAGCACTCTTCTACTCTACTGTGTTTCCTATGGGGTCCAAACAGTGAGCTTGCTCAGAACAAAAGAACTGTGATTCCTACACACGCGGGACATATCTCGTTCAACTCTGCTTAGGAAACTGACAAGAACAGTAGCTCCTCTTCAGTCCGATATACTGTACTTGCTGGGAACAGACGTGAGTGCTATTTGCACTGTGTATGGCAATGGGAGTGCAATAGTGACTTTCCTTACCAGAAAACAACTCTTGGTCGTAGGACCAGAAACTGCATGTGATTCAACTCCATTTAGGACTGGGAAACAAACGCTAGCTCGCCTTTCGAGAAACACAATCTGCTTTTGAGAAAAGAGCACTCTTCTACTCTACTGTGTTTCATATAGGGCCAGAACAGTGAGCTTGCTCAGAACAAAAGAACTGTGCTTCCTACACACAGGGCCATATCTAGTTCAACTCTGCTGAGGAAACTGACAAGAACAGTAGCTCCAAATCAGTCCAATACACTGTACTTGAAGGGAACAGACGCGAGTACTATTTGCACTGTGTGTGGCATTTGGAGTGCAATAGTGACTCTTCTTACCAGAAAACAACTCTTGCTCGTAGGACCAAAAACTGCATGTGACTCAACTTCATTTAGGACTGGGAAACAAACGCAAGCTCACCTTACAAGAACAACACTCTGCTTTAGAGAAAAGAGCACTCTTCTACTCTACTGTGTTTCCTAAGGGGTCCAAACAGTGAGCATGCTCAGAACAAAAGAACTGTGCTTCCTACACACACGGGCCATATCTAGTTCAACTCTGCTTAGGAAACTGACAAGAACAGTAGCTCCTCTTCAGTCCAATACACTGTACTTGCTCGGAACAGACGCGAGTGGTATTGGCACTGTGTATGGCAATTGGAAAACAATAGTGACTCGTCTTACCAGAAAACAACTCTTGCTCGTAGGACAAAAAACTGCATGTGACTCAACTCCATTTAGGACTGGGAAACAAACGCTATCTCGCCTTCCAAAAGCACACTCTGCTTTTGAGAAAAGAGCACTCTTCTACTCTACTGTGTTTCCTATGTCTTCCGAACAGTGAGCTTGCTCAGAACAAAAGAACTGTGCTTCCTATACACACGGTCATATCTAGTTCAAGTCTGCTTAGGAAACTGACAAGAACAGTAGCTCCTCTTCAGACTGATACACTGTACTTGCTGGGAACAGACGCGAGTGCTATTTGCACTGTATATGGCATTTGGAGCGCTACAGTGACTCTTCTTACCAGAAAACAACTCTTGCTCGTAGGACAAAAAACTGCATGTGACTCAACTCCATTTAGGACTGGGAAACCAACGCGAGCTCGCCTTCCAAAAACACACTCTGCTTTTGAGAAAAGAGCACTCTTCTACTCTACTGTGTTTCCTATGTGTTACGAACAGTGAGCTTGCTCAGAACAAAAAAACTGTGCTTCCTACACACACAGCCATGTCTAGATCAAGTCTGCTTAAAAAACTGACAAGAACAGTAGCTCCTGTTCAGTCCAATACACTGTACTTGCTGGGAACAGACGTGAGTGCTATTTGCACTGTATATGGCATTTGGAGCGCAACAGTCACTCTTCTTACCAGAAAACAACTCTTGCTTGTAGGACCAAAATCTGCATGTGACTCAACTCCATTTAGGAATGGGAAACAAACGCGAGCTCGCCTTACAAGAAACACACTCTGCTTTTAAGAAAAGTGCACTCTTCTACTCTACTGTGTTTCCTATAGGGCCAGAACAGTGAGCTTGCTCAGAACATAAGAACTGTGCTTCCTACACACACGGAGCATATCTAGTTCAACTCTGCTTAGGAAACTGACAAGAACAGTAGCTCCTCTTCAGTCTGATACACTGTACTTGCTGGGAACAGACGCATGTGCTATTTGCACTGTGTATGGCAATGGGAGCGTAATAGTGACTTTCCTTACCAGAAAACAACTCTTGCACATAGGACCAGAAACTGCATGTGATTCCACTCCATTTAGGACTGGGAAACAAACACTAGCTCGTCCTACAAGAAACACACTCTGCTTCAGAGAAAAGAGTACTCTTCTACTCTACTGTGTTTCCTATGGGGTCCAAACAGTGAGCTTGCTCAGAACAAAAGAACTGTGCTTCCTACACACACGGGCCATATCTAGTTCAACTCTCCTTAGGAAACTGACAAGAACAGTAGCTCCTCTTCCGTCCAATACACTGTACTTGCTGGTAACAGACGCGACTGCCATTTGCACTGTGTATGGCAATGGGAGCGCAATAGTGACTCTTCTTACCAGAAAACAACTCTTGCTCATAGGAATAGAAACTGCATGTGATTCAACTCCATTTAGGACTGGGAAACAAACGCTAGCTCGCCTTACAAGAAACACACTCTGCTTTTGAGAAAAGTGCACTCTTCTATTCTGCTGTGTTTCCTGTAGAGTCAGAACAGTGAGCTTGCTCAGAACAAAAGAACTGTGCTTCCTACACCCACGGGCCATAACTAGTTCAACTCTGCTTCAGAAACTGAAAAGAACAGTAGCTCCTCTCAGTCCAATACACTGTACTGCTGGGAATAGACATGAGTGCTTTTTGCAGTGTGTATTGCAGTGGGAGTGCAATAGTGACTCTTCTTACCAGAAAACAACCCTTGCTCATACGAGCAGAAACTGGATGTGACACAACTCCGTTTAGGACTGAGAAACAAACACTAGCCCGCCTTACAAGAAACATACTCTGCTTTTGAGAAAAGAGCACTCTTCTACTCTACTGGGTTTCCTATGGGGTCCGAACAGTGAGTTTGCTCAGAACAAAGGAACTGTGCTTCCTACACACACGGGTCATATCAAGTCAACTCTGCTTAGGAAACTGACAAGAAGAGAAGCTCCTCTTCAGTCCAATACACTATACTTGCTGGGAACAGACGTGAGTGCTATTTGCACTGTGTATGGGAATGGGAGCGCAATAGTGACTTTCCTTAACAGAAAACAACTCTTGCTGGTAGGACCAAAAACTGCATGTGATTCAACTCCATTTAGGACTGAGAAACAAACACTAGCTCGCCTTACAAGAAACACACTCTGCTTTTGAGAAAAGAGCACTCTTCTACTCTACTGTGTTTCCTGTAGGGCCAGAACAGTGAGCTGGCTCACAACAAAAGAACTGTGCTTCCTCCACACACGGGCCATATCTAGTTCAACTCTGCTTAAAAAACTGACAAGAACAGTAGCTCCTCTTCAGTCCAATACACTGTACTTGCTGGGAACAGACGCCAGTGCTATTTGCCCTGTGTATGACAATGGGAGCGCAATAGTGACTCTTCTTACCAGAAAACAACTCTTGCTCGTAGGACCAGAAACTGCATGGGATTCAACTCCATTTAGGACTCGGAAAGAAACACTAGCTCCTCTTACAAGAAACACACTCTGCTTTTGAGAAAAGAGCACTCTTCTACTCTAACTTGTTTTCTATAGGGCCAGAACAGTGAGCTTGTTCAGAACAAAAGAACTGTGCTTCCTACACACACGGGCCATGTCTAGTTCAACTCTGCTTAGAAAAATGACAAGAAGAGTAGCTCCCCTTCAGTCCAATTCACTGTACTTGCTGGGAACAGACGCGAGTGCTATTTGTACTGTGTATGGCAATGGGAGAGCAATAGTGACTCTTCTTACCAGAAAACAACTCTTGCTCGTAGGACCAGAAACTGCATGTGACTCAACTCCATTTAGGACTGGTAAACAAAAGCCAGCTCGCCTTACAAGAAACACACTCTGCTTTTGAGAAAAGAGCACTCTTCTACTCTACTGTGTTTCTTGTAGGGCCAGAACAGTGAGCTTGCTCAGAACAAAAGAACTGTACTTCCAACACACACGGGCCATATCTAGTTCAACTCTGCTTAGGAAACTGAGAAGAAAAGTAGCTCTTCTTCAGTCCAATACACTGTACATGCTGGGAACAGACGCGAGTGCAATTTGGACTGTGTACGGCAATTAGAGCACAATAGTGACATTCCTTACCAGAAAACAGCTCTTGCTCATAGGACCATAAACTGCATGTGATTCAACTCCATTTAGGACTGGGAAAAAAACGATAGCTCGCCTTACAAGAAACACACTCTGCTTTTGAGAAAAGAGCACACTTCTACTCTACTGTGTTTCCTATAGGGCCAGAACAGTGAGCTTAATCAGAACAAGAGAAATGTGCTTCCTACACCCACGGACATATCTAGTTCAATTCTGCTTAGGAAACTGACAAGAACAGTAGATCCTCTTCAGTCCAATACACTCTGCACGCTGGAAACAGACGCCAGTGCTATTTGCCCTGTGTTTGACATTGGGAGCACAATAGTGACTCTTCTTACCAGAAAACAACTCTTGCTCATAGGAACAGAAACTGCATGTGATTCAACTCCATTTAGGACTGGGAAACAAACGCTAGCTCGCCTTACAAGAAACACACTCTGCTTTTAAGAAAAGGGCACTCTTCTACTCTACTGTGTTTCTTATGGGGTCCGAACAGTGAGCTTGCTCACAACAAAAGACCTGTGCTTCCTACACACATGGCCATATCTGGTTCAATTATGCTTAGGAAACTGACAAGAAGAGTAACTCCTCTTCAGTCCAATACACTGTACTTGCTGGGAACAGACGCAAGTGCTATTTGAACTCTGTATGGCAATGGGAGCGCAATAGTGACTTTCCTTACCAGAAAACATCTCTTGCTCATAGGACCAGAAACTGCATGTGATTCAACTCCATTTAGGACTGGGAAACAAACGCTAGCTCGCCTTACAAGAAACACACTCTGCTTTTGAGAAAAGAGCACTCTTCTACTCTATTGTGTTTCCTATGAGGTCTGAACAGTGAGCTTGCTCAGAACAAAAGAACTGTGCTTTCTACACACACGGGCCATATCTAGTTCAACTCTGCTTAAGAAACTGACAAGAACATTAGCTCCTCTTCAGTCCAATACACTGTACTTGCTGGGAACAGACACGAGTGCTATTTGCTCTGTGTATGGCAATGGGAGCACAATAGTGACTCTTCTTATCAGAAAACTACTCTTGCTCCTAGGACCAGAAATTGCATGGGATTCAACTCCATTTAGGACTGGGAAACAAACGCCAGCTCGCCTTACAAGAAACAACACACTCTGCTTTTGAGAAAAGAGCACTCTTCTACTCTACTGTGTTTCTTATAGAGCCAGAACAGTGAGCTTGCTCAGAACAAAAGAACTGTACTTCCTACACACACTGGCCATATCTAGTTCAACTCTGCTACGGAAACTGAGAAGAAAAGCAGCTCTTCTTCAGTCCAATACACTGTACATGCTGGGAACAGACGCGAGTGCTACTTGCACTGTTTATGGCAATTAGAGCACAATAGTGACATTCCTTACCAGAAAACAACTCTTTCTCATAGGACCAAAAACTGCATGTGATTCAACTCCATTTAGGACTGGAAAACAAACGCTAGCTCGCCTTACAAGAAACACACTCTGCTTTTGAGAAAAGAGCACTCTTCTAGTCTACTGTGTTTCCTATGGGGTCCGAACAGTGAGCTTGCTCCGAACAAAAGAACTGTGCTTCCTACACTCACGGGCCATATCTAGTTCAACTCTGCTTAGGAAACTGACAAGAACAGTAGATCCTCTTCAGTCCAATACACTGTACATGCTGGGAACCGACGCCAGTGCTATTTGCCCTGTGTATGACAGTGGAACGCAATAGTGACTCTTCTTACCAGAAAACAACTCTTGCTCATAGGAACAGACTGCATGTGATTCAACTCCATTTAGGACTGGGAAACAAACGCTAGCTCGCCTTACAAGAAACACACTCTGCTTTTGAGAAAAGGGCACTCTTCTACTCTACTGTGTTTCCTATTGGGTGGGAACAGTGAGATTGCTCAGAACAAAAGAACTGTGCTTCCTACACACACGGGCCATATCTAGTTCAGTTCTGCTTAGGAACCTGACAAAAACAGTAGATCCTCTTCAGTCCAATACACTGTACATGCTGGGAACAGATGCCAGTGCTATTTGCCCTGTGTATGACAATTGGAGCAAAATAGTGACTCTTCTTATCAGAAAACAACTCTTGCTCGTAGAACCAGAAACTGCATGTGATTCACCTCCATTTAGGACTGGGAAACAAACACTAGCTCGCCTTACAAGAAACACACTCTGTTTTTGAGAAACAAGCACTCTTCTACTCTACTGTGTTTCCTATGGGGTCCGAACAGTGAGCTTGCTCCGAACAAAAGAACTGTGCTTCCTACACAAACGGGCCATATCTAGTTCAACTCTGCTTAGGAAACTGACAAGAACAGTAGATCCTCTTCAGTCCAATATACTGTACTTGCTGGGAACAGACACCAGTGCTATTTGCACTGTTTAGGGCAATGGGAGCACAATAGTTACTCTTCTTAACAGAAAAAAACTCTTGCTCGTAGGACCAGGAACTGCATGGGATTCAACTCCATTTCTGACTGGGAAACAAACACTAGCTCGCCTTTCCAGAAACATACTCTGCTTTTGAGAAAAGAGCACTCTTCTACTCTACTGTGTTTCCCATGTAGTCCGAAGAGTGAGCTTGCTCAGAACAAAAGAACTGTGCTTCCTACACACACGGGCCATATCTAGTTCAACTCTGCTTAGGAATCTGACAAGAACAGTAGCTCCTATTCAGTCCAATACACTGTACTTGCTGGGAACAGACGCGAATGCTATTTGCACTATGTATGGCAATGGGAGCGCAATAGTGACTTTCTTTACCAGAAAAAAACTCTTGCTCGTACGACCAGAAACTGCATGTGATTCAACTCCATTTAGGATTGGGAAACAAACGCTAGCTCGTGTTACAAGAAACACACTCTGCTTTTGAGAAAAGAGCACTCTTCTACTCTACTTTGTTTCCTATGGGGTATGAACAGTGAGCTTGCTCAGAACAAAAGAACTGTGCTTCCTACACACACGGGCCACATCTGGTTCAACTCTGCTTAGGAAAGTGACAGGAACAGTAGCTCCTCTTCAGTCCAATACACTGTACTTGCTGGGAACAGACGCAAGTGCTATTTGAACTGTGTATGGCAATGGGAGCGCAATAGTGACTTTCCTAACCAGAAAACAACTCTTGCTCGTAGGACCAGAAACTGCATGTGATTCAACTCCATTTAGGACTGGGAAACAAATGCTAGCTCGCCTTAAAAGAAACACACTCTGCTTTTGAGAAAAGAGCACTCTTCTACTCTATTGTGTTTCCTATGGGGTCCGAACATTGAGCTTTCTCAGAACAAAAGAACTGTGCTTCCTACACACACGGCCATATCTAGTTCAATTCTGCTTAGGAACCTGACAAGAACAGTAGATTCTCTTCATTCCATTACACTGTACATGCTGGGAACCGACGCCAATGCTATTTGCCCTGTGTATGACAATGGGAGCGCAATAGTGACTCTTCTTACCAGAAAACAACTCTTGCTCATAGGACCTGAAACTCATGGGATTCAACTCCATTTAGGACTGGGAAACAACCGCTAACTTGCCTTACAAGAAACACACTCTGCTTTTGAGAAAAGAGCATTCGTCTACTCTACTGTGTTTCCTATAGGGCCAAGACAGTGAACTTGCTCAGAAAAAAAGAACTGTGCTTCCTACACACAGGGGACATATGTAGTTCATCTCTGCTTAGGAAACTGACAAGAATATTAGCTCCTCTTCAGTCCAATACACAGTACATTCTGGGAACAGATGCCAATGCTATTTGCCCTGTGTATGTAAATGGGAGCACAATTGTGACTCTTCTTACCAGAAAACAACTCTTGCTCGTATGACCAGAATCTGCATGTGATTCAACTCCATTTAGGACTGGGAAACAAACGCTAGCTCGCCTTATAAGAAACACACTCTGCTTTTCATAAAAGAGCACTCTTCTACTCTACTGTGTTTCCTATGGGGTCCGAACAGTGAGCTTGCTCAGAACAAAAGAACTGTGCTTCCTACACACACGGCCATATCTAGTTCAATTCTGCTTAGGAACCTGACAAGAACAGTAGGTCCTCTTCAGTCCAATACACTGTACATGCTGGCAACAGACGCCAATGCTATTTGCCCTGTGTATGACAAGTGGAGAGCAATAGTGACTCTTCTTACCAGAAAACAACTCTTGCTCATAGGACCAGAAACTGCATGCAACTCAACTCCATTTAGGACTGGGAAACAAATGCTAGCTCGCCTTACAAGAACCACACTCTGCTTTTGAGAAAAGAGCACTCTTCTACTCTACTGTGTTTCCTTTAGGCCCAGAACAGTCAGCTTGCTCAGAACAAAAGAACTGTGCTTCCTACACACAGGGGCCATATCTAGTACAACTCTGCTTAGGAAACTGACAAAAATAGTAGCTCCTATTCAGTCCAATACACTGTACATGCTGGGAACAGATGCCAGTGCTATTTGCATTGTGTATGGCAATGGGAGCGCAACAGTGACTCTTCTTATCAGAAAACTACTCTTACTCGTAGCACCAGAAACTGCATGTGATTCAACTCCATTTAGGACTGGGAATCAAACGCCAGCTCGCCTTACAAGAAACACACTCTGCTTTTGAGAAAAGGGCACTCTTCTACTCTACTGTGTTTCCTATTGGGTCCGAACAGTGAGATTGCTCAGAACAAAGAACTGTGCTTCCTACACACATGGGCCATATCTAGTTCAATTCTGCTTAGGAACCTGACAAAAACAGTAGATCCTCTTCAGTCCAATACTCTGTACATGCTGGGAACAGATGCCAGTGCTATTTGCCCTGTGTATGACAATGGGAGCACAATAGTGACTCTTCTTACCAGAAAACAACTCTTGCTCGTAGAACCAGAAACTGCATGTGATTCAACTCCATTTAGGACTGGGAAACAAACACTAGCTCGCCTTACAAGAAACACACTCTGTTTTTGAGAAACAAGCACTCTTCTACTCTACTGTGTTTCCTACGAGGTCCGAACAGTGAGCTTGTTCCGAACAAAAGAACTGTGCTTCCTACACACACGGGCCATATCTAGTTCAACTCTGCTATGGATACTGACAAGAACAGTAGATCCTCTTCAGTCCAATATACTGTACTTGCTGGGAACAGACAGCAGTGCTATTTGCACTGTTTAGGGCAATGGGAGCACAATAGTTACTCTTCTTAACAGAAAAAAATTCTTGCTCATAGGACCAGGAACTGCATGGGATTCAACTCCATTTCTGACTGGGAAACAAACACTAACTAGCTCGCCTTTCCAGAAACATACTCTGCTTTTGAGAAAAGAGCACTCTTCTACTCTACTGTGTTTCCCATGGAGTCCGAAGAGTGTGCTTGCTCAGAACAAAAGAACTGTGCTTCCTACACACACGGGCCATATCTAGTTCAACTCTGCTTAGTAATCTGAGAAGAACAGTAGCTCCTATTCAGTCCAATACACTGTACTTGCTGGGAACAGACGCGAATGCTATTTGCACTATGTATGGCAATGGGAGCGCAATAGTGACTTTCCTTACCAGAAAACAACTCTTGCTCGTACGACCAGAAACTGCATGTGATTCAACTCCATTTAGGATTGGGAAACAAACGCTAGCTCGTGTTACAAGAAACACACTCTGCTTTTGAGAAAAGAGCACTCTTCTAC
Source organism: Peromyscus eremicus (assembly GCF_949786415.1). NCBI lineage: Eukaryota > Metazoa > Chordata > Mammalia > Rodentia > Cricetidae > Peromyscus > Peromyscus eremicus. The sequence continues at coordinate 439,978 of NW_026734397.1, forward strand.
TCTACTGTGTTTCCTATGGGGTATGAACAGTGAGCTTGCTCAGAACAAAAGAACTGTGCTTCCTACACACACAGGCCATATCTGGTTCAACTCTGCTTAGGAAAGTGACAGGAACAGTAGCTCCTCTTCAGTTCAATACACTGTACTTGCTGGGAACAGACGCAAGTGCTATTTGAACTGTGTATGGCAATGGGAGCGCAATAGTGACTTTCCTAACCAGAAAACAACTCTTGCTCGTATGTCCAGAAACTGCATGTGATTCAACTCCATTTAGGACTGGGAAACAAATGCTAGCTCGCCTTAAAAGAAACACACTCTGCTTTTGAGAAAAGAGCACTCTTCTACTCTATTGTGTTTCCTATGGGGTCCGAACATTGAGCTTTCTCAGAACAAAAGAACTGTGCTTCCTACACACATGGCCATATCTAGTTCAATTCTGCTTAGGAACCTGACAAGAACAGTAGATTCTCTTCAGTCCATTACACATTACATGCTGGGAACCGACGCCAATGCTATTTGCCCTGTGTATGACAATGGGAACGCAATAGTGACTCTTCTTACCAGAAAACAACTCTTGCTCATAGGACCTGAAACTGCATGTAACTCAACTCCATTTAGGACTGGGAAACAAACGCTAGCTCGCCTTACAAGAACCACACTCTGCTTTTGAGAAAAGAGCACTCTTCTACTCTACTGTTTTTCCTTTAGGCCCAGAACAGTCAGCTTGCTCAGAACAAAAGAACTGTGCTTCCTACACACAGGGGCCATATCTAGTACAACTCTGCTTAGGAAACTGACAAGAACAGTAGCTCCTCTTCAGTCCAATACACTGTATATGCTGGGAACAGATGCCAGTGCTATTTGCCCTGTGTATGACAATGGGAGCGCAATAGTGACTCTTCTTACCAGAAAACAACTCTTGAACGTAGGACCAGAAACTGCATGGGATTCAACTCCATTTCTGACTAAGAAACAAACACTAGCTCGCCTTTCAAGAAACACAATCTGCTTTTGAGAAAAGAGCACTCTTCTACTCTACTGTGTATCCTATGTATTCCGAACACTGAGCTTGCTCAGAACAAATGAACTGTGCTTCCTACACACGGGCCATATCTAGTTCAACTCTGCTTAGGAAACTGACAAGAACAGTAGATCCTCTTCAGTCCAATACACTGTACTTGCTGGGAACAGACGCGAGTGCTATATGCACTGTGTATGCCAATTAAAGCGCAATCGTGACTTTCCTTACCAGAAAACAACTCTTGCTCGTAGGACCAGAAACTGCATGTGATTCAACTCCATTTAGGACTGCGAAACAAACGCTAGCTCGCCTTACAAGAAAACACACTCTGCTTTGAAAAAAAAGCACTCTTCTACTCTACTGTGTTTCCTATGGCGTCCGAACAGTGAGTTTGCTCAGAACAAAAGAACTGGCTTCCTACACAAGGGCCATATCTAGTTCAATTCTGCTTAGGAAACTGACAAGAACAGTAGATCCTCTTCAGTCCAATACACTGTACTTGCTGGAACAGACCGCAAGTGCTATTTGTCCTGTGTATGGCAATGGAATCGCAATAGTGACTATTCTTACCATAAAACAACTCTTGCACGTAGGACCAGAAACTGCATGTGATTCAACTCCATTTAGGACTGGGAAACAAACACTAGCTCGCCTTACAAGAAACACACTCTGCTTTTGAGAAAAGAGCACTCTTCTACTCTACTGTGTTTCCTATAGGGCCAGAACAGTGAGCTTGCTCAGAACAAAAGAACTGGGCTTCCTACACACACGGTCATATCTAGTTCAATTCTGCTTAGGAACTTGACAAGAACAGTAGATCCTCTTCAGTCCAATACACTGTACTTGCTGCGAACAGACGCCAGTGCTATTTGTCCTGTCTATGGCAATGGCAGCACAATAGTGACTCTTCTTACCAGAAAACAACTCTTGCTCGTAGTACCAGAAACTGCATGGGATTCAACTCCATTTAGGACTGGGAAACAAACGCTAGCTCGCCTTACAAGAAACACACTCTGATTTAGAGAAAAGAGCCCTCTTCTACTCTACTGTGTTTCCTATGGGGTCCAAACAGTGAGCTTGCTCTGAACAAAAGATCTGTGCTTCCTACACACACTGCCATATCTAGTTCAATTCTGCTTAGGAACCTGACAAGAACAGTAGATCCTCTTCAGTCCAATACACTGTACTTGCTGGGAACAGACGCCAGTGCTATTTGCACTGTGTATGGCAATGGGAGCACAATAGTGACTTTCCTTACCAGAAAACAACTCTTGATCGTAGGACCAGAAACTGCATGTGATTCACCTCCATTTAGGAGTGGGAAACAAATGCTAGCTCGCCTTAAAAGAAACACACTCTGCTTTTAAGAAAAGAGCACTCTTCTACTCTGCTGTGTTTCCTATGGGGTCCAAACAGTGAGCTTGCAAAGAAAAAAAGAACTGTGCTTCCTACACACATGGACCATTCTAGTTAAACTCTGCTTAGGAAACTGACAAGAACAGTAGCTCCTATTCAGTCCAATACACTGTACTTGCTGGGAACAGACGCGAGTGCTATTTGTACTGTGTATGGCATTTGGAGCACAATAGTGACTCTTCTTACCAGAAAACATCTCTTGCTCATAGGACCAAAAACTGCATGTGACTCAACTCCATTTAGGACTGGGAAATAAACGCGAGCTCGGCTTACAAGAAACACACTCTGCTTTAGATAAAAGAGCACTCTTCTACTCTACTGTGTTTCCTGTAGGGCCAGAACAGTGAGCTTGCTCAGAACATAATATCTGTGCTTCCTAAACACACGGGCCATATCTAGTTCACCTCTGCTTAGGAAACTGACAAGAACAGTAGCTCCTCTTCAGTCCGATACACTGTACTTGCTGGGAAAAGACGCGAGTGCTATTTGCACTGTGTATGGCAAAGGGAGCACAATAGTGACTTTCCTTACCAGAAAACAACTCTTGCTCGTAGGACCAGAAACTACATGTGATTCAACTCCATTTAGGACTGGGAAACAAACGCTAGCTCGCCTTACATGAAACACACTCTGCTTTTGAGAAAAGATCACTCTTCTACTCTACTGTGTTTCCTATGGTTCGAACAGTGAGCTTGCTCAGAACAAAAGCACTATGCTTCCTACACACACGGCCATATCTAGTTCAATTCTGCTTAGGAACCTGACAAGAACAGTAGATCCTCTTCAGTCTAATACACTGTGCTTGCTGGGAACAGACGCCAGTGCTATTTGTCCTGTGTATGGCAATGGCCGCTCAATAGTGACTCTTCTTACCAGAAAACAACTCTTGCTCGTAGTACCAGAAACTGCATGGGATTCAACTCCATTTAGGACTGGGAAACAAACGCTAGCTCGCCTTACAAGAAACACACTCTAGTTTTGAGAAAAGAGCACTCTTCTACTCTACTGTGTTTCTTTCCTATTGGGCCAGAACAGTGAGCTTGCTCAGAACAAAAGAACTGTGCTTCCTACACACGGGCCATATCTATTTCAACTCTGCTTAGGACACCTGACAAGAACAGTAGCTTCTCTTCAGTCCAATACACTGTACTTACTGGGAAACAGACGCGAGAGCTATTTGCACTGTGGATGGCAATGCGAGCACAATAGTGACTTTCCTTACCAGAAAACAACTCTTGCTCGTAGGACCAGAAACTGCATGTGATTCAACTCCATTTAAGACTGGGAAACCAATGCTAGCTGGTCTTACATGTAACACACTCTGCTTTAGAGAAAAGAGCACTCATCTACTCTACTGTGTTTCCTATAGGGCCAGAACAGTAGCTTGCTCAGAACATAAGAACTGTGCTTCCTACACACACGGGCCATATCTAGTTCAACTCTGCTTAGGAAACTGAAAAGAACAGTAGCTCCTCTTAAGTCCGATACACTGTACTTGCTGGGAACAGACGCGAGTGCTATATGCACTGTGTATGCCAACGAAAGCGCAATCGTGACTTTCCTTACCAGAAAACAACTCTTGCTCGTAGGACCAGAAACTGCATGTGATTCAACTCCATTTAGGACTGCGAAACAAACGCTAGCTTGCCTTACAAGAAACACACTCTGCTTTTGAGAAAAGAGTACTCTTCTACTCTACTGTGTTTCCTATGGGGTCTGAACAGTGAGCTTGCTCAGAACAAAAGAACTGGGCTTCCTACACAAGGGCCATATCTAGTTCAATTCTGCTTAGGAACCTGACAAGAACAGTAGATCCTCTTCAGTCCAAAACACTGTACTTGCTGGGAACAGACGTAAGTGCTATTTGTCCTGTGTATGGCAATTGCAGGGCAATAGTCACTATTCTTACCATAAAACAACTCTTGCACGTAGGACGAGAAACCTGCCATGTGATTCCAATCCATTTAAGACTGGGAAACAAACGCTAGCTCGCCTTACAAGAAACACACTCTGCTTTTGAGAAAAGACTACTCTTCTACTCTAAAGTGTTTCCTATGGGGTCCAAACAGTGAGCTTGCTCAGAACAAAAGACTGTGCTTCCTACACACAAGGACCATATGTAGTTCAACTCTGCTTAGGAAACTGACCAAGAACAGTAGCTCCTATTCAGTCCAATACACTGTACTTGCTGGGAACAGACGCTAGTGCTATTTGCCCTGTGTAGGGCAATGGGGAGCACAATAGTGACTTTCCTTACCAGAAACAACTCTTGTTCGTAGGAAAAGAAACTGCATGTGATTCAACTCCATTTAGGGACTGGAAACAAACGCTAGCTCGCCTTACAAGAAACACACTCTGCTTTTGAGAAAAGAGCACGCTTCTACTCTACTGTGTTTCCTTTGGGGTCCGAACAGTGAGCTTGCTCAGAACAAAGGAACTGTGCTTCCTACACAAGGGCCATATCTAGTTCAATTCTGATTAGGAACCTGACAAGAACAGTAGATCCTCTTCAGTCCAATACACTGTACTTGCTGGGAACAGACCCCCAGTGCCATTTGTCCTGTGTATGGCAATGGCAGCGCAATAGTGACTATTCTTACCATAAAACAACTCTTGCACGTAGGACCAGAAACTGCATGTGATTCCACTCCATTTAGGACTGGGACACAAACGCTAGCTCGCCTTACAAGAAACACACTCTGCTTTTGAGAAAAGAGCACTCTTCTACTCTACTGTGTTTCCTGTGGGGTCCAAACAGTGAGCTTGCTCCGAACAAAAGACTGTGCTTCCTACACACAAGGACCATATGTAGTTCAACTCTGCTTAGGAAACTGACAAGAACAGTAGCTCCCTATTCAGTCCAATACACTGTACTTGCTGGGAACAGACGCGAGTGCTATTTGCCCTGTATATGGCAATGGGAGCACAATAGTGACTTTCCTTACCAGAAAACAACTCTTGCTCGTAGGACCAGAAACTGCATGTGATTCCACTCCATTTAGGACTGGAAAACAAACGTGAGCTCGCCTTACCAGAAACACACTCTGCTTTAGAGAAAAGAGCACTCTTCTACTCTACTGTGTTTCCTATAGAGCCAGAACAGTGAGCTTGCTCAGAACATAAGAACTGTGCTTCCTACAAACACGGGCCATATCTAGTTCAACTCTGAATAGAAACTTACAAGAACAGTATCTCCTCTTCAGTCCAATACACTGTACTTGCTGGAACAGACAGGAGTGCTATTTGCACTGTGTATGGCAATTGGAGCACAATAGTGACTCTTCTTACCAGAAAACAACTCTTGATTGTAAGACAAAAAACTGCATGTGATTCAACTCCATTTAGGACTGGGAAAAAAACTCTATCTCACCTTACAAGAAACACACTCTACTTTTGAGAAAAGAGCACTCTTCTACTCTACTGTGTTTCCTAAAGGGCCAGAACAGTGAGCTTGCTCAGAACAAAAGAACTGTGCTTCCTACACACACGGGCCATATCTAGTTCAATTCTACTTAGGAACCTGACAAGAACAGTAGATCCTCTTCATTCCAATACACTGTACTTGCTGGGAACAGACGCCAGTGCTATTTGTCCTGTGTAAGGGATTGGCAGCGCAATAGTGACTATTCTTACCATAAAACAACTCTTGCTGGTAGGACCAGAAAACCGCATGTGATTCAACTCCATTTAGGACTGGGAAATAAACGCTAGCTCGCCTTACAAGAAACACACTCTGCTTTTGAGAAAAGAGCACTCTTCTACACTACTGTGTTTCCTATGGGTCCGAACAGTGAGCTTGCTCTGAACAAAAGAACTGTGCTTCCTAAACACACGGCCATATCTAGTTCCATTCTGCTTTAGGAACTTGACAAGAACAGTAGATCCTCTTCATTCCAATACACTGTACTTGCTGGGAAAAGACGCCAGTGTTATTTGTCCTGTGTATGGCAATGGCAGCGCAATAGTGACTATTCTTACCATAAAACAACTCTTGCTCCTAGGACAGAAACTGCATGTGATTCAACTCCATTTAGGACTGGGAAAGAAACGCTAGCTCGCCTACAAGAAACACACTCTGCTTTTGAGAAAAGAGCACCCTTCTACTCTACTGTGTTTCCTATAGGGCCAGAAGAGTGAGCTTGCTCAGAACAAAAGAACTGTGCTTCCTACACACACGGGCCATATCTAGTTCTATTCTGCTTAGGAACCTGACAAGAACAGTAGATCCTCTTCAGTGCAATATACTGTACTTGCTGGGAACAGACCGCCAGTGCTATTTGTCCTGTGTATGGCATTGGCAGCGCAATAGTGACTCTTCTTACCATAAAAACAACTCTTGCTCATAGGACCAGAAACTGCATGTGATTCAACTCCATTTAGGACTGGGAAACAACGCTAGCTCGCCTTACAATCAACACACTCTGCTTTAGAGAAAAGAGCACTCTTCTACTCTACTGTGTTTCCTATAGGGTTAGAAGAGTGAGCTTGCTCAGAACAAAAGACTGTGCTTCGTACACACGGTCCATATCTAGTTCAACCCTGCTTTGGAAACTGACAAGAACAGTAGCTCCTATTCAGTCCAATACACTGTACTTGCTGGGAACAGACGCGAGTCCTATTTGCACTGTGTATGGCATTTGGAGCGCAATAGTGACTCTTCTTACCAGAAAACAACTCTTGCACGTAGGAACAAAAACTGCTTGTGACTCAACTCCATTTAGGACTGGGAAAAAACGCGAGCTCGCCTTCCAAGAAACACAGTCTGCTTTAGAGAAAAGAGCACTCTTCTACTCTACTGTGTTTCCTATGGGGTCCGAACAGTGAGCTTGCTCAGAACAAAAGAACTGTGCTTCCTACACACACGGCCATATCTAGTTCAATTTTGCTTAGGAAACTTATAAGAACTGTAGTTCCTCTTCAGTCCAATACACTGTACTTGCTGCGAACAGATTCCAGTGCTATTTGTCCTGTGTATGGCAATGGCAGCAAATAGTGACTCTTCTTACCAGAAAACAACTCTTGCTCGTAAGACCAGAAACTGCATGATATTCAACTCCATTTAGGAATGCGAAACAAACGCTAGCTTGCCTTACTAGAAACACACTCTGCTTTAGAGAAAAGAGCACTCTTCTACTCTACTGTGTATCGTATGGGGTCCAAACAGTGAGCTTGCTCAGAACAAAAGAACTGTGCTTCCCTACACACACTGATCATATCTAGTTCAACTCTGCTTAGGAAACTGACAAGAACAGTAGCACCTATTCAGTCCAATACACTGTACTTGCTGGGAACAGACGCGAGTGCTATTTGCACTGTGTATGGCAATGGGAGCGCAATGTGACTTTCCTTACCGACAAAACAACTCTTGTTCGTAGGACCAGAAACTGCATGTGATTCAACTCCATTTAGGACTAGGAAACAAACGCTAGCTCGCCTTACAAGAAAACACACTCTGCTTTAGAGAAAAGAGCACTCATCTACTCTACTGTGTTTCCTATAGGGCCAGAACAGTGAGCTGCTCAGAACATAAGAACTGTGCTTCCTACACACACGGGCCATATCTAGTTCAACTCTGCTTAGGAAACTGACAAGAACAGTAGCTCCTCTTCAGTCTGATACACTGTACTTGTTGGGAACAGACGCGAGTGCTATTTGCACTGTGTATGGCAATGGGAGCGCAATAGTGACTTTCCTTACAAGAAAACAACTCTTGCTCGTAGGACCAGAAACTGCATGTGATTCAACTCCATTTAGGACTGGGAAACAAATGGTAGCTCGCCTTACAAGAAACACACTTCTGCTTTTGAGAAAAGAGCACTCTTCTACTCTACTGTGTTTCCTATGGGGGTCCGAACAGTGAACTTGCTCAGAACAAAAGAACTGTGCTTCCTACACACACGGCCATATCTAGTTCAATTCTGCTTAAGTAACTGACAAGAACAGTACCACCTATTCAGTCCAATACAATGTATTTGCTGGGAACAGACGCGAGAGCTATTTGCACTGTGTATGGCAATGGGAGCGCAATGTGACTTTCCTTACCAGAAAACAACTCTTGTTCATAGGACCAGAAACTGCATGGGATTCAACTCCATTTAGACTAGCATACAAACGCTAGCTCGCCTTACAAGAAACACACTCTGCTTTAGAGAAAAGAGCACTTCATCTACTCTACTGTGTTTCCTATAGGGCCAGAACAGTGAGCTTGCTCAGAACATAAGAACTGTGCTTCCTACACACGGGACATATCTAGTTCAACTCTGCTTAGGAAACTGACAAGAATAGTAGCTCCTCTTCAGTCCAATACACTGTACTTGCTGGGAACACACGCCAGTGCTATTTGTCCTGTGTATGGCAATGGCAGCGCTATAGTGACTATTCTTACCATAAAACAACTCTTGCTCGTAGGACCAGAAACTGCATGTGATTCCACTCCATTTAGGACTGGGAAACAAACACTAGCTCGCCTTACAAGAAACACACTCTGCTTTTGAGAAAAGAGCACTCTTCTACTCTACTGTGTTTCCTATGGGGTCCAAACAGTGAGCTTGCTCAGAACAAAAGAACTGTGCTTCCTACACACGGGCCATATCTAGTTCAACCCTGCTTAGGAAACTGACAAGAACAGTAGCTCCTACTCAGTCCAATACACTGTACTTGCTGGGAACAGACGCGAGTCCTATTTGCACTGTGTATGGCATTTGGAGCGCAATAGTGACTCTTCTTACCAGAAAACAACTCTTGCACGTAGGACCAAAAAATTGCCTGTGACTCAACTCCATTTAGGACTGGAGAAACAAACTCGAGCTCGCCTTACAAGAAACATACTCTGCTTTAGAGAAAAGAGCACTCTTCTACTCTACTGTGTTTCCTATGGGGTCCGAATTGTGAGCTTGTTCAGAACAAAAGAACTGTGCTTCCTACACACACGGCCATATCTAGTTCAATTCTGCTTAGGAAACTGAAAAGAACTGTAGTTCCTCTTCAGTCCAATACACTGTACTTGCTGCGAACAGATGCCAGTGCTATTTGTCCTGTGTATGGCAATGGCAGCACAATAGTGACTCTTCTTACCAGAAAACAACTCTTGCACGTAGGACCAAAAACTGCCTGTGACTCAACTCCATTTAGGACTGGGAAACAAACGCGAGCTCGCCTTACAAGAAACACACTCTGCTTTTGAGAAAAGAGCACTCTTCTACTCTACTGTGTTTCCTATGGGGTCCAAACAGTGAGCTTGCTCAGAACAAAAGAACTGTGCTTCCTACACACGGGCCATATCTAGTTCAACCCTGCTTAGGAAACTGACAAGAACAGTAGCTCCTACTCAGTCCAATACACTGTACTTGCTGGGAACAGACGCGAGTCCTATTTGCACTGTGTATGGCATTTGGAGCGCAATAGTGACTCTTCTTACCAGAAAACAACTCTTTCACGTAGGACCAAAAAATTGCCTGTGACTCAACTCCATTTAGGACTGGAGAAACAAACTCGAGCTCGCCTTACAAGAAACATACTCTGCTTTAGAGAAAAGAGCACTCTTCTACTCTACTGTGTTTCCTATGGGGTCCGAATTGTGAGCTTGTTCAGAACAAAAGAACTGTGCTTCCTACACACACGGCCATATCTAGTTCAATTCTGCTTAGGAAACTGAAAAGAACTGTAGTTCCTCTTCAGTCCAATACACTGTACTTGCTGCGAACAGATGCCAGTGCTATTTGTCCTGTGTATGGCAATGGCAGCACAATAGTGACTCTTCTTACCAGAAAACAACTCTTGCACGTAGGACCAAAAACTGCCTGTGACTCAACTCCATTTAGGACTGGGAAACAAACGCGAGCTCGCCTTACAAGAAACACACTCTGCTTTAGAGAAAAGAGCACTCTTCTACTCTACTGTGTTTCCTATAGGGCCAGAACAGTGAGCTTGCTCAGAACATAATAACTGTGCTTCGTACACACATGGACCATATCTAATTAAACTCTGCTTAGGAAACTGACAAGAACAGTAGCTCCTATTCAGTCCAATACACTGTACTTGCTGGGAACAGACGCGAGTGCTATTTGCACTGTGTATGGCATTTGGAGCACAATAGTGACTCTTCTTACCAGAAAACATCTCTTTCTCGTAGGACCAAAAACTGCTTGTGACTCAACTCCTTTTAGGACTGGGAAACAAACGCGAGCTCGCCTTACAAGAAACACACTCTGCTTTAGAGAAAAGAGCACTCTTCTACTCTACTGTGTTTCCTATAGGGCCAGAACAGTGAGCTTGCTCAGAACATAATAACTGTGCTTCCTAAACACATGGGACATTTCTAGTTCAACTCTGCTTAGGAAACTGACAAGAACAGTAGCTCCTCTTCAGTCCGATACACTGTACTTGCTGGGAAAATACGCGAGTGCTATTTGCACTGTGTTTGGCAATGGCAGCGCAATAGTGACTCTTCTTACCATAAAACAACTCTTGTTCATAGGACCAGAAACTGCATGTGATTCCACTCCATTTAAGACTGGGAAACAAACGCTAGCGCGCCTTACAAGAAACACACTCTGCTTTTGAGAAAAGAGCACTCTTCTACTCTACTGTGTTTCCTATAGGGCCAGAACAGTGGGCTTGCTCAGAACAAAAGAACTGTGCTTCCTACACACAAGGCCATATCTAGTTCAACTCTGCTTAGGAACCTGACAAGAACAGTAGATCCTCTTCAGTCCAATACACTGTACTTGCTGGGAACAGACCCCAGAGCTACTTGTCCTGTGTATGGCAATGGCAGCGAAATAGTGACTCTTCTTACCAGAAAACAACTCTTGCTCGTAGGACCAGAAACTGCAAGTGATTCAACTCCATTTAGGACTGGGAAACAAACGCTAGCTCGCCTTACAAGAAACACACTCTGCTTTAGAGAAAAGAGCACTCTTCTACTCTACTGTGTTTCCTATGGGGTCCAAAGAGCGAGCTTGCTCAGAACAAAAGAACTGTGCTTCCTACACACGGGCCATATCTAGTTCAACTCTGCTTACGAAACTGACAAGAACAGTAGCTCCTATTCAGTCCAATACACTGTACTTGCTGGGAACAGATGCGAGTGCTATTTGCACAGTGTATGGCAATGGGAGTGCAGTAGTGACTTTCCTTACCAAAAAACAACTCTTGTTTGTAGGACCAGAAACTGCATGTGATTCAACTCCATTTAGGACTGGGAAACAAACGCTAGCTCGCCTTACAAGAAACACAATCTGCTTTTGAGAAAAGAGCACTCTTCTACTCTCCAGTGTTTCCTATGGGGTCTGAACAGTGAGCTTGCTCAGAACAAAAGAACTGGGCTTCCTACACAAGGGCCATATCTAGTTCAACTCTGCTTAGGAAACTGACAAGAACAGTAGCTCCTCTTCAGTCTGATACACTGTATTTGGTGGGAACAAATGCGAGTTCTATTTGCACTGTGTGTGGCAATGGGAGCGCAGTAGTGACTTTCCGTACCAGAAAACAACTCTTGCTCATAGGACCACAAACTGCATGTGATTCAACTCCATTTATGACTGGGAAACAAAAGATAGCTCGCCTTACAAGAAACACTCTCTGCTTTTGAGAAAAGAGCACTCTTCTACTCTACTGTGTTTCCTATGGGGTCCAAAAAGTGAGCTTGCTCAGAACAAAGAACTGTGCTTCCTACACACATGAACCATATCTAGTTCAACTCTGCTTAGGAAACTGACACGAACAGTAGCTCCTATTCAGTCCAATACACTGTACTTGCTGGGAACAGACGCGAGTGCTATTTGCACTGTGTATGGCATTTGGAGCACAATAGTGACTCTTCTTACCAGAAAACAACTCTTGCTTGAAGGACCAGAAACTGCATGTGATTCAACTCCATTTAGGACTGGGAAACAAATGCTAGCTCGCCTTACAAGAAACACACTCTGCTTTTGAGAAAAGAGCACTCTTCTACTCTACTGTGTTTTATTTAGAGCCAAAACAGTGAGCTTGCTCAGAACAAATGAACTGTGCTTCCTACACACAGGGGCCATATCTAGTTCAACTCTGCTTAGGAAACTGACAAGAACAGCAGCTCCTCTTCAGTCCAATACACTGTACTTGCTGCGAACAGACGCGAGGGCTATTTGCACTGTGTATGGCAATGGGAGCGCAATAGTGACTCTTCTTACCAGAAAACAACTCTTGCTCGTAGGACCAAAAACTACATGTGATTCAACTCCATTTAGGACTGGGAAACAAACGCTAGCTCGCCTTACAAGAAACACACTCTGCTTTTGAGAAAAGAGCCCTCTTCTAATCTAAAGTGTTTCCTATGGGGTCCGAACAGTGAGCTTGCTCAGAACAAAAGAACTGTGCTTCCTACACAGGAGCCATATCTAGTTCAACTCTGCTTAGGAAACTGACAAGAACAGCAGCTCCTCTTCAGTCCAATACACTGTACTTGCTGGGAACAGATGCGAGTGCTCTTTGCACTGTCTAGGGGAATGGGAGCGCAATAGTGACTTTCCTTACCAGAAAACAACTCTTGATCATGGGTCCAAAAACTGCATGTGATTCAACTCCATTTATGACATGGAAACAAACGCTAGCTTGCCTTACAAGAAACACACTCTGCTTTTGAGAAAAGAGCACTCTTCTACTCTACTGTGTTTTCTTTAGAGCCAAAACAGTGAGCTTGCTCAGAACAAAAGAACTGTGCTTCCTACACACACGGGCCATATCTAGTTCAACTCTGCTTAGGAAACTGAAAAGAACAGTAGCTCCTCTTCAGTCCAATACACTGTACTTGCTGGGAACAGACACCAGTGCTATTTGCCCTGTGTATGACAAAGGGAGTGCAATAGTGACTCTTCTTCACAGAAAACAACTCTTGCTCGTAGGACCAGAAACTGCATGGGATTCAACTCCATTTCTGACTGGGAAACAAACACTGGCTCGCCTTACAAGAAACACACTCTGCTGTTCAGAAAAGAGCCCTCTTCTAATCTAAAGTGTTTCCTATGTGGTCCGAACAGTGAGCTTGCTCAGAACAAAAGAACTGTGCTTCCTACACACAGGGGACATATCTAGTTCAACTCTGCTTAGGAAACTGACAAGAACAGTAGCTCATCTTCAGTCCAATACACTGTACTTGCTGCGAACAAACGCGAGTGCTATTTGCACTGTGTATGGCAATGGGAGCGCAATAGTGACACTACTTACCAGAAAACAACTCTTGCTCGTAGGACCAAAAACTGCATTGAATTCAACTTTATTTCTGACTGGAAAACAAACGCTAGCTCGCCTTACAAGAAACACACTCTGCTTTTGAAAAAAGAGCACTCTTCTACTCTACTGAGTTTCCTATAGGGCCAGAACAGTGAGCTTGCTCAGAACAAAAGAACTGTGCTTCCTAAACACATGGGCCATATCTAGATCAATTCTGCATAGGAAACTGACAAGGACAGTAGATCCTCTTGAGTCCAATACACTGTACATGCTGGGAACAGACGCCAGTGCTATTTGCCCTGTGTATGAAAATGGGAGCACAATAGTGACTCTTCTTACCAGAGAACAACTCTTACTCGCAGGACCAGAAACTGCATGTGATTCAACTCCATTTAGGACTGAAAAACAAACGCTAGCTCGCCTTACAAGAAACACACACTGCTTTTGAGAAAAGGGCACTCTTCTACTCTACTGTGTTTCTTATGGGGTCAGAACAGTGAGCTTTCTCAGAACAAAAGAACTGTGCTTCCTACACACACTGGCCATATCTAGATCAATTCTGCTTAGGAAACTGACAAGGACAGTAGATCATCTTCAGTCCAATACACTGTACATGCTGGAAACAGACGCGAGTGCTATTTGCCCTGTGTATGTCATATGGAGCACAATAGTGACTCTTCTTACCAGAAAACAACTCTTGCTCGTAGGACCAAAAGCTACATGTGATTCAACTCCATTTAGGACTGGGAAACAAAAGCTAGATCGCCTTACAAGGAACACACTCTGCTTTTGAGAAAAGAGCACTATTCTACTCTACTGTGTTTCCTATAGGGCCAAAACAATGAGCTTGCCCAGAATAAAAGAACTGTGCTTCCTACACACACGGTCAAACCTAGTTCAATTCTGCTTAGGAAACTGACAAGAATAGTAGATCCTCTTCAGTCCAATACACTGTACTTGCTGGGAAGAGACGAGAGTGCTATTTGCCCTGTGTATGACAATGGGAGCGCAATAGTGACTCTTCTTACCAGAAAACAACTCTTGCTCGTAGGACCAGAAACTGCATGTGATTCAACTCCATTTAGGACTGGGAAACAAACGCTAGCTCGCCTTACAAGAAACACACTCTGCTTTTGAGAAAAGAGCCCTCTTCTACTTTAAAGTGTTTCCTATGGGGTCCGAACAGTGAGCTTGCTCAGAACAAAAGAACTGTGCTTCCTACACACACAAGCCATATCTAGTTCAACTCTGCTTAGGAAACTGACAAGAACAGTAGCTCCTCTTCAGTCCAATACACTGTAATTCTTGGGAACAGACACGAGTGCTATTTGCACTGTGTATAGCAATGGGAGCGCAATAGTGACTCTTCTTACCAGAAAACAACTCTTGCTTGTAGGACCAGAAACTGCATTGAATTCAACTTTATTTCTGACTGGGAAACAAACACTAGCTCGCCTTACAAGAAACACACTCTGCTTTTGAGAAAAGAGCACTCTTCTACTCTACTGTGTTTCCTAAGGGATCCGAACAGTAGCTTGCTCAGAACAAAAGAACAGTGCTTCCTACACACACGGCCATATCTAGTTCAACTATGCTTAGGAAACTGACAAGAACAGTAGCTCCTCTTCAGTCCAATACACTGTACTTGCTGGGAACAGACACGCTATTTGCACTGTGTAGGGGAATGGGAGCACAATAGTGACTTTCCTTACCAGAAAACAACTCTTGCTCATGGGACCAAAAACTGCATGTGATTCAACTCCATTTAGGATTGGGAAACAAACGCTAGCTCGCCTTACAAGAAACATACTCTGCTTTTGAGAAAAGAGCACTCTTCTACTCTACTCTGTTTTCAAAAGAGCCAAAACAGTGATCTTGCTCAGAAGAAAAGGACTGTGCTTCCTACACACACGGCCATATCTGGTTCAATTCTGCTTAGGAAACTGACAAGAACAGTAGGTCCTCTTCAGTCCAATACACTGTACATGCTGGGAATAGACGCCAGTGCTATTTGCGTTGTGTATGACAATGGGAGCGCAATAGTGACTCTTCTTACCAGAAAACAACTCTTGCTCGTAGGACCAGAAACTGCATGTGATTCATCTCCATTTAGGACTGCGAAACAAACGCTAGCTAGCCTTACAAGAAACACACTCTGCTTCTGAGAAAAGAGCACTCTTCTACTCTACTTTGTTTCGTTTGGGGTCCAAACAGTGAGCTTGCTCAGAACAAAAGAACTGTGCTTCCTACACACACGGGCCATATCTAGTTCAACTCTGATTAGGAAACTGACAAGAACAGTAGCTCCTCTTCAATCCAATACACTGTACTTGTTGGGAACAGACGCGAGTGCTATTTGCACTGTATATGGCAATGGAAGCGCAATAGTGACTCTTCCTACCAGAAAACAACTCTTGCTCGTAGGACCAGAAACTGCATGGGATTCAAATCCATTTAGGACTGCGAAACAAACGCTAGCTCGCCTTACAAGAAACACACTCTGCTTTTGAGAATAGAGCACTTTTCTACTCTACTGAGTTTTCTTTGGCGTCCAAACAGTGAGCTTGCTCAGAACAAAAGAACTGTGCTTCCTAAACACACGGGCCATATCTAGTTCAACTCTGTGTACGAAACGGACAAAAACAGTAGCTCCTATTCAGTCCAATACACTGTACTTGCTGGGAAAAGACGTGAGAGCTATTTGCACTGTATATGGCAATGGGATCCCAATAGTGACTCTTCTTACCAGAAAACAACTCTTGCTCGTAGGACCAAAACTGCATGGGAATCAACTCCATTTCTGACTGGGAAACAAACACTAGCTCGCCTTACAAGAAACACACTCTGCTCTTGAGAAAAGAGCCGTCTTCTACTCTAAAGTGTTTCCTATGGGGTCCGAACAGTGAGCTTGCTCAGAACAAAAGAACTGTGCTTCCTACACACATGAACCATATCTAGTTCAACTCTGCTTAGGAAACTGACAAGAACAGTAACTCCTCTTCAGTCCAATACACTGTACTTGCTTGGAACAGACACGCTATTTGCACTGTGTAGAGGAATGGGAGCACAATAGTGACTTTCCTTACCAGAAAAGAGCTCTTGCTCATGGGAGCAAAAACTGCATGTGATTCAACTCCATTTAGGACTGGGAAACAAACGCTAGCTCGCCTTACAAGAAACACACTCTGCTTTTGAGAAAAGAGCACTCTTCTACTCTACTCTGTTTTCAAAAGAGCCAAAACAGTGAGCTTGCTCAGAAGAAAAGGACTGTGCTTCCTACACACACGGCCATATCTGGTTGAATTCTGCTTAGGAAACTGACAAGAACAGTAGGTCCTCTTCAGTCCATTACACTGTACATGCTGGGAATAGACGCCAGTGCTATTTGCGTTGTGTATGACAGTGGGAGCGCAATAGTGACTCTTCTTACCAGAAAACAACTCTTGCTCGTAGGACCAGAAACTGCATGTGATTCAACTCCATTTAGGACTGCGAAACAAACGCTAGCTCGCCTTACAAGAAACACACTCTGCTTTTGAGAAAAGAGCACTTTTCTACTCTACTGTGTTTCCTTTGGGGTCCAAACAGTGAGCTTGCTCAGAACAAAAGAACTGTGCTTCCTAAACACACGGGCCATATCTATTTCAACTCTGTGTAGGAAACGGACTAGAACAGTAGCTCCTATTCAGTCCAATACACTGTACTTGCTGGGAAAAGACGAGAGAGCTATTTGCACTGTATATGGCAATGGGATCCCAATAGTGACTCTTCTTACCAGAAAACAACTCTTGCTCGTAGGACCAAAAACTGCATGGGATTCAACTCCATTTCTGACTGGGAAACAAACACTAGCTCGCCTTACAAGAAACACACTCTGCTCTTGAGAAAAGAGCCCTCTTCTACTCTAAAGTGTTTCCTATGGGGTCCGAACAGTGAGCTTGCTCAGAACAAAAGAACTGTGCTTCCTGCACACAGGGGCCATATCTAGTTCAACTCTGCTTAGGAAACTGACAAGAACAGTAGCTCATCTTCAGTCCAATACACTGTATTTGCTGCGAAAAAACGCGAGTGCTATTTGCACTGTGTATGGCAATGGGAGCACAATAGTGACACTACTTACCAGAAAACAACTCTTGCTCGTAGGACCAAAAACTGCATGTGATTCAACTCCACTTAGGACTGGGAAACAAACGCTAGCTTGCCTTACAAGAAACACACTCTGCTTTTGTGAAAAGAGCACTCTTCTACTCTACTGAGTTTCCTATAGGGCCAGAACAGTGAGCTTGCTCAGAACAAAAGAACTGTACTTCCTAAACACACGGGCCATATCTAGATCAATTCTGCATAGGAAACTGACAAGGACAGTAGATCCTCATGAGTCCAATACACTGTACATGCTGGGAACAGACGCCAGTGCTATTTGCCCTGTGTATGAAAATGGGAGCACAATAGTGACTCTTCTTACCAGAAAACAACTCTTGCTCATAGACCAGAAACTGCATGTGATTCAACTCCATTTAGGACTGAAAAACAAACGCTAGCTCACCTTACAAGAAACACACACTGCTTTTGAGAAAAGGGCACTCTTCTACTCTACTGTGTTTCTTATGGGGTCAGAACAGTGAGCTTGCTCAGAACAAAAGAACTGTGCTTCCTACACACACTGGCCATATCTAGATCAACTCTGCTTAGGAAACTGACAAGGACAGTAGATCATCTTCAGTCCATTACACTGTACATGCTGGGAACAGGCGCGAGTGCTATTTGCCCTTTGTATGTCATTAGGAGCGCAATAGTGACTCTTCTTAACAGAAAACAACTCTTGATCGTAGGACCAAAAGCTACCTGTGAATCAACTCCATTTAGGAAATGGAAACAAACCCTAGATCGCCTTACAAGAAACACACTCTGCTTTTGAGAAAAGAGCACTCTTCTACTCTACTGTGTTTCCTATAGGGCCAAAACAGTGAGCTTGCTCAGAACAAAAGAACTGTGCTTCCTACACACACGGTCAAACCTAGTTCAATTCTGCTTAGGAAACTGACAAGAATAGTAGATCCTCTTCAGTCCAATACACTGTATGCTGGGAACAGACGCGAGTGCTATTTGCCCTGTGTATGACAAGGGGAGCACAATAGTGACTCTTCTTACCAGAAAACAACTCCTGCTTGAAGGACCAGAAACTGCATGTGATTCAACTCCATTTAGGACTGGGAAACAAACGCTAGCTCGCCTTACAAGAAACACACTCTGCTTTTGAGAAAAGAGCACTCTTCTACTCTACTGTGTTTTATTTAGAGCCAAAACAGTGAGCTTGCTCAGAACAAATGAACTGTGCTTCCTACACACAGGGGCCATATCTAGTTCAACTCTGCTTAGGAAACTGACAAGAACAGTAGCTCCTCTTCAGTCCAATACACTGTACTTGCTGCGAACAGACGCGAGTGCTATTTGCACTGTGTATGGCAATGGGAGCGCAATAGTGACTCTTCTTACCAGAAAACAACTCTTGCTCGTAGGACCAAAAACTACATGTGATTCAACTCCATTTAGGACTGGGAAACAAACGCTAGCTCGCCTTACAAGAAACACACTCTGCTTTTGAGAAAAGAGCCCTCTTCTAATCTAAAGTGTTTCCTATGGGGTCCGAACAGTGAGCTTGCTCAGAACAAAAGAACTGTGCTTCCTACACACGAGCCATATCTAGTTCAACTCTGCTTAGGAAACTGACAAGAACAGCAGCTCCTCTTCAGTCCAATACACTGTACTTGCTGGGAACAGATGCGAGTGCTCTTTGCACTGTCTAGGGGAATGGGAGCGCAATAGTGACTTTCCTTACCAGAAAACAACTCTTGATCATGGGTCCAAAAACTGCATGTGATTCAACTCCATTTATGACGTGGAAACAAACGCTAGCTTGCCTTACAAGAAACACACTCTGCTTTTGAGAAAAGAGCACTCTTCTACTCTACTGTGTTTTCTTTAGAGCCAAAACAGTGAGCTTGCCCAGAACAAAAGAACTGTGCTTCCTACACACACGGGCCATATCTAGTTCAACTCTGCTTAGGAACCTGACAAGAACAGTAGCTCCTCTTCAGTCCAATACACTGTACTTGCTGGGAACAGACACCAGTGCTATTTGCCCTGTGTATGACAAAGGGAGTGCAATAGTGACTCTTCTTCACAGAAAACAACTCTTGCTCGTAGGACCAGAAACTGCATGGGATTCAAATCCATTTCAGACTGGGAAACAAACACTGGCTCGCCTTAAAAGAAACACACTCTGCTGTTCAGAAAAGAGCACTCTTCTACTCTACAGTGTTTCCTATGAGGTCCGAACAGTGAGCTTGTGCAGAACTAAAGAACTGTGCTTCCTACACACAGGGCCTATATCTAGTTCAACTCTGCTTAGGAAAATGACAAGAACAGTAGTTCCTCTTCAG
Source organism: Peromyscus eremicus (assembly GCF_949786415.1). Classification (NCBI taxonomy): domain Eukaryota; kingdom Metazoa; phylum Chordata; class Mammalia; order Rodentia; family Cricetidae; genus Peromyscus; species Peromyscus eremicus. The sequence continues at coordinate 460,069 of NW_026734397.1, forward strand.
TCCAGTACATTGTACTTGCTGCGAACAGACGCAAGCGCTATTTGCACTGTGTATGGCAATGGGAGCGCAATAGTGACTCTTCTTACCAGAAAACAAGTCTTGCTCATAGGACCAGAAACTGCATGGGATACACATTTATTTATGACTGGGAAACAACACTAGCTCACCTTACAAGAAACACACTCTGCTTTTGAGAAAAGAGAACTCTTCTACTTTACTGTGTTTCCTATGGGATCCGAACAGTGAGCTTGCTCAGAACAAAAGAACTGTGCTTCCTACACACACGGTCATATCTAGTTCAATTCTTTTTAGGAAACTGACAAGAATAGTAGATCCTCTTCAGTCCAATACACTGTAGTTGCTGGGAACAGACGCGAGTGCTATTTGCCCTGTGTATGACAAGGGGAGCACAATAGTGACTCTTCTTACCAGAAAACAACTCCTGCTTGAAGGACCAGAAACTGCATGTGATTCAACTCCATTTAGGACTGGGAAACAAACGCTAGCTCGCCTTACAAGAAACACACTCTGCTTTTGAGAAAAGAGCACTCTTCTACTCTACTGTGTTTTATTTAGAGCCAAAACAGTGAGCTTGCTCAGAACAAATGAACTGTGCTTCCTACACACAGGGGCCATATCTAGTTCAACTCTGCTTAGGAAACTGACAAGAACAGTAGCTCCTCTTCAGTCCAATACACTGTACTTGCTGCGAACAGACGCGAGTGCTATTTGCACTGTGTATGGCAATGGGAGCGCAATAGTGACTCTTCTTACCAGAAAACAACTCTTGCTCGTAGGACCAAAAACTACATGTGATTCAACTCCATTTAGGACTGGGAAACAAACGCTAGCTCGCCTTACAAGAAACACACTCTGCTTTTGAGAAAAGAGCCCTCTTCTAATCTAAAGTGTTTCCTATGGGGTCCGAACAGTGAGCTTGCTCAGAACAAAAGAACTGTGCTTCCTACACACGAGCCATATCTAGTTCAACTCTGCTTAGGAAACTGACAAGAACAGCAGCTCCTCTTCAGTCCAATACACTGTACTTGCTGGGAACAGATGCGAGTGCTCTTTGCACTGTCTAGGGGAATGGGAGCGCAATAGTGACTTTCCTTACCAGAAAACAACTCTTGATCATGGGTCCAAAAACTGCATGTGATTCAACTCCATTTATGACGTGGAAACAAACGCTAGCTTGCCTTACAAGAAACACACTCTGCTTTTGAGAAAAGAGCACTCTTCTACTCTACTGTGTTTTCTTTAGAGCCAAAACAGTGAGCTTGCCCAGAACAAAAGAACTGTGCTTCCTACACACACGGGCCATATCTAGTTCAACTCTGCTTAGGAAACTGACAAGAACAGTAGCTCCTCTTCAGTCCAATACACTGTACTTGCTGGGAACAGACACCAGTGCTATTTGCCCTGTGTATGACAAAGGGAGTGCAATAGTGACTCTTCTTCACAGAAAACAACTCTTGCTCGTAGGACCAGAAACTGCATGGGATTCAACTCCATTTCAGACTGGGAAACAAACACTGGCTCGCCTTAAAAGAAACACACTCTGCTGTTCAGAAAAGAGCACTCTTCTACTCTACAGTGTTTCCTATGAGGTCCGAACAGTGAGCTTGTGCAGAACTAAAAACTGTGCTTCCTACACACAGGGCCTATATCTAGTTCAACTCTGCTTAGGAAAATGACAAGAACAGTAGTTCCTCTTCAGTCCAGTACATTGTACTTGCTGCGAACAGACGCAAGCGCTATTTGCACTGTGTATGGCAATGGGAGCGCAATAGTGACTCTTCTTACCAGAAAACAAGTCTTGCTCATAGGACCAGAAACTGCATGGGATACACATTTATTTATGACTGGGAAACAACACTAGCTCACCTTACAAGAAACACACTCTGCTTTTGAGAAAAGAGAACTCTTCTACTTTACTGTGTTTCCTATGGGATCCGAACAGTGAGCTTGCTCAGAACAAAAGAACTGTGCTTCCTACACACACGGTCATATCTAGTTCAATTCTTTTTAGGAAACTGACAAGAATAGTAGATCCTCTTCAGTCCAATACACTGTAGTTGCTGGGAACAGACGCGAGTGCTATTTGCCCTGTGTATGACAATGGGAGAGCAATAGTGACTCTTCTTACCAGAAAACAACTCTTGCTCATAGGACTAGAAACTGCATGTGATTCAACTCCATTTAGGACTGCTAAACAAACGCTAGCTTGCCTTACAAGAAACACACTCTGCTTTTGACAAAAGAACACTCTTCTACTCTACTGTGTTTCATACAGGGCCAAAACAGTGAGCTTGCTCAGAACAAAAGAACTGTGCTTCCTACACACACGGCCATATCTAGTTCAACTCTGCTTAGGAAACTGACAAGAACATTAGCTCCTCTTCAGTCCAATACACTGTACTTGCTGGGAACAGACACGCTATTTGCACTGTGTAGGGGAATGTGAGCACAATAGTGACATTCCTTACCAGAAAACAACTCTTGCTCATGGGACCAAAAACTGCATGTGATTCAACTCCATTTAGAACTGGGAAACAAACGCTAGTTTGCCTTACAAGAAACACACTCTGCTTTTGAGAAAAGAGCACTCTTCTACTCTACTCTGTTTTCAAAAGAGCCAAAACAGTGAGATTGCTCTGAAGAAAAGGACTGTGCTTCCTACACACACGGCCATATCTGGTTCAATTCTGCTTAGGAAACTGAGAAGAACAGTAGGTCCTCTTCAGTCCAATACACTGTACATGCTGTGAATAGACACCAGTGCTATTTGCCTTGTGTATGACAATGGGAGCGCAATAGTGACTCTTCTTACCAGAAAACAACTCTTGCTCGTAGGACCAGAAACTGATGGGATTCAACTCCATTTAGGACTGCGAAACAAACGCTAGCTTGCCTTACAAGAAACACACTCTGCTTTTGAGAAAAGAGCACTCTTCTACTCTACTGTGTTTCCTATAGGGCCAGAGCAGTGAGCTTGCTCAGAACAAAAGAACTGTGCTTCCTACACACAGGGGCCATATCTAGTTCAACTCTGCTTAGGAAACTGACAAGAACAGTAGCTCATCTTCAGTCTAATACACTGTACTTGCTGGGAACAGACGCGAGTGCTAATTGCACTATGTATGGCAAAGGGAGCGCAATAGTGACTTTCCTTACCAGAAAACAACTCTAGCTCGTAGGACCAAAAACTGCATGTGATTCAACTCCATTTAGGACTGCAAAACAAACGCTAGCTCGCCTTACAAGAAACACAATCTCCTTTTGAGAAAAAAGCACTTTTCTACTCTACTGTGTTTCCTTTGGGTCCAAACAGTGAGCTTGCTCAGAACAAAAGAACTGTGCTTCCTAAACACATGGGCCATATCTAGTTCAACTCTGTGTAGGAAACTGACAAGAACAGTAGCTCCTATTCAGTCCAATACACTGTACTTGCTGGGAAAAGACGCGAGAGCTATTTGCACTGTATATGGCAATCGGAGCCCAATAGTGACTCTTCTTACCAGAAAACAACTCTTACTCGTAGGACCAAAAACTGCATGGGATTCAACTCCATTTCAGACTGGGAAACAAACAATAGCTCGCCTTACAAGAAACACACTCTGCTTTTGAGAAAATAGCACTCTTCTACTCTAAAGTGTTTCCTATGGGGTCAGAACAGTTAGCTTGCTCAGAACAAAAGAACTGTGCTTCCTACACACAAGGGCCATATCTAGATCAATTCTGCTTAGGAAACTGACAAGGACAGTAGATCATCTTCAGTCCAATACACTGCACATGCTGGGAACAGACGCGAGTGCTATTTGCCCTGTGTATGACAATGGGAGCACAATAGTGACTCTTCTTACCAGAAAACAACTCTTGCTCGTAGGACCAGAAACTGCATGGGATTCAACTCCATTTCAGACTGGGAAACAAACACTAGCTCGCCTTACAAGAAACACACTCTGCTTTTCAGAAAAGAGCACTCTTCTACTCTTCAGTGTTTCCTATGAGGTCCGAACAGTGAGCTTGTGCAGAACAAAAGAACTGTGCTTCCTACACACAGGGCCCATATCTAGTTCAACTCTGCTTAGGAAACTGACAAGAGCAGTAGTTCCTCTTCAGTCCAGTACACTGTTCTTGCTGCGAACAGACGCAAGCGCTATTTGCACTGTGTATGGCAATGGGAGCGCAATAGTGACTCTTCTTACCAGAAAAAAAGTCTTGCTCGTAGGACCCGAAACTGCATGGGATTCAACTTTATTTCTGACTGGGAAACAAACACTAGCTCACCTTACAAGAAACACACTCTGCTTTTGAGATAGGAGAACTCTTCTACTCTAATGTGTTTCCTATTGGATCCGAACAGTGAGCTTGCTCAGAACAAAAGAACTGTGATTCCTACACACATGGTCATATCTAGATCAATTCTGCTTAGGAAACTGACAAGAATAGTAGATCCTCTTCAGTCCAATACACTGTAGTTGCTAGGAACAGACGCGAGTGCTATTTGCCCTGTGTATGACAATGGGAGAGCAATAGTGACTCTTCTTACCAGAAAACAACTCTTGCTCGTAGGAACAGAAACTGCATGTGATTCAACTCCATTTAGGACTGGGAAACAAGCGCTAGCTCGCCTTACAAGAAACACACTCTGCTTTTGAGAAAAGAGCCCTCTTCTACTCTAAAGTGTTTCCTATGGGGTCCGAAGAGTGAGCTTGCTCAGAACAAAAGAACTGTGCTTCCTACACACACAAGCCATATCTAGTTCAACTCTGCTTTGTAAACTGACAAGAACAGCAGCTCCTCTTCAGTCCAATACACTGTACTTCCTGGGAACAGACACGTGTGCTATTTGCACTGTGTACGGCAATGGGAGCGTAATAGTGACTCTTCTTATCAGAAAACAACTCTTGCTCGTAGGACCAGAAACTGCATTGGATTCAACTCCATTTCAGACTGGGAAGCAAACACTAGCTCGCCTTACAAAAAAACACACTCTGCTTTTGAGAAAAGAGCACTCTTCTACTCTACTGTGTTTCCTATGAGGTCCGAACAGTGAGCTTGCTCAGAACAAAAGAACTGTGCATCCTACACACACAGGCAATATCTAGTACAACTCTGCATAAGAAGCTGACGAGAACAGTAGCTCCTTTTCAGTCCAATACACTGTACTTGCTGGGAACAGATGCGAGTGCTATTTGCACTGTGTATGGAAATGGGAGCGCAATAGTGACTTTCCTTACCAGAAAACAACTCTTGCTTGTAGGACCAAAAACTGCATGTGATTCAACTCTATTTACGACTGGGAAACAGACGCTAGCCTCGCCTTACAAGAAACACACTCTGCTTTTGAGAAAAGAGCACTCTTCTACTCTACTGTGTTTCCTATCGGGCCAGAACAGTGAGCTTGCTCAGAACAAAAGAACTGTGCTTCCTAAACACACGGGCCATATCTAGTTCATCTCTGCTTAGGAACCTGACAAGAACAGTAGATGCTCTTCAGTCCAATACACTGTACATGCTGGGAACAGATGCCAGTGCTATTTGCCCTGTGTATGACAGTGGGAGCGCAATAGTGACTCTTCTTACCAGAAAAAAACTCTTGCTCGTAGGACCAGAAACTGCATGTGATTCAACTCCATTTAGTACTGAGAAACAAATGCTAGCTTGCCTTACAAGAAACACACCCTGCTTTTGAGAAAAGAGCTCTCTTTTACTCTACTGTGTCTCCTATAGGGCCAGAACAGTGAGCTTGCAAAGAACAAAAGATCTGTGCTTCCTAAACACACGGGCCATATGTACTTCAACTCTGCTTAGGAAACTGACGAGAAGAGTAGCTCCTCTTCAGTCCAATACACTGTACTTGCTGCGAACAGACGCGAGCACTATTTGCACTGTGTACAGTAATAGGAGCACAATAGTGACTTTTCTTACCAGAAAACAACTCTTGCTCATAGGACCAGAAAGTGCATGGCATTCAACTCCGTTTAGGACTGGGAAAGAAACGCTAGCTTGCCTTACAAGAAACACACTCTGCTTTTGAGAAAAGAGCACTCTTCTAGTCTACTGTGTTTCCTAAAGCGCCAGAACAATGAGCTTGCTCAGAACAAAAGAACTGTGCTTCCTAAACACACGGCCATATCTAGTTCAATTTTGTTTAGTAAACTGACAAGAAAAGTAGATCCTCTTCAGGAAATACACTGTACATGCTGGGAATAGAGGCCAGTGCTATTTGCACTGTGTACAGCAATGGCAGCGCAATAGTGACTCTTCTTACCAGAAAATAACTCTTGCTCGTACGACCAGAAACTGCATGTGATTCAACTCCACTTAGGACTTGAAAACAAACACTATCTCGTCTTACAAGAAACACACTCTGCTTCTGAGAAAAGAGCACTCTTCTACTCTACTGTGTTTCCTATAGGGCCAGAGCAGAGAGCTTGCTCAGAACAAAAGAACTGTGCTTCCTGCACACACGGGCCATATCTAGTTCAACTCTGCTTAGGAAACTGACAAGAACAGTAGATCCTCTTCAGTCCAATACACTGTACTTGCTGGGAACAGACGCGAGTGCTGTTTGCACTGTGTATGGAATTGGGAGCACAATAGTGACTCTTTTTACCAGAAAACAACTCTTGCGCGTAGGAACAGAAACTGCATGTGATTCAACTCCATTTAGGACTGGGAAACAAACGCTAGCTCGCCTTACAAGAAACACACTCTGCTTTTGAGAAAAGAACACTCTTCTACTCTACTGTGTTTCATACAGGGCCAAAACTGTGAGCTTGCTCAGAACAAAAGAAATGTGCTTCCTACACACACGGCCATATGTAGTTCAACTCTGCTTAGGAAAATGACAAGAACATTAGCTCCTCTTCAGTCCAATACACTGTACTTGCTGGGAACAGACACGCTATTTGCACTGTGTAGGGGAATGGGAGCACAATAGTGACATTCCTCACCAGAAAACAACTCTTGCTCATGGGACCAAAAACTGCATGTGATTAAACTCCATTTAGGACTGCAAAACAAACGCTAGCTCGCCTTACAAGAAACACAATCTGCTTTTGAGAAAAAAGCACTTTTCTACTCTACTGTGTTTCCTTTGGGTCCAAACAGTGAGCTTGCTCAGAACAAAAGAACTGTGCTTCCTAAACACACGGGCCATATCTAGTTCAACTCTGTGTAGGAAACTGACAAGAACAGTAGCTCCTATTCAGTCCAATACACTGTACTTGCTGGGAAAAGATGCGAGAGCTATTAGCACTGTATATGGCAATCGGAGCCCAATAGTGACTCTTCTTACCAGAAAACAACTCTTACTCGTAGGACCAAAAACTGCATGGGATTCAACTCCATTTCATACTGGGAAACAAACACTAGCTCGCCTTACAAGAAACACACTCTGCTTTTGAGAAAATAGCACTCTTCTACTCTAAAGTGTTTCCTATGCGGTCAGAACAGTGAGCTTGCTCAGAACAAAAGAACTGTGCTTCCTACACACAAGGGCCATATCTAGATCAATTCTGCTTAGGAAACTGACAAGGACAGTAGATCATCTTCAGTCCAATACACTGCACATGCTGGGAACAGACGCGAGTGCTATTTGCCCTGTGTATGACAATGGGAGCACAATAGTGACTCTTCTTACCAGAAAACAACTCTTGCTCGTAGGACCAGAAACTGCATGGGATTCAACTCCATTTCAGACTGGGAAACAAACACTAGCTCGCCTTACAAGAAACACACTCTGCTTTTCAGAAAAGAGCACTCTTCTACTCTTCAGTGTTTCCTAGGAGGTCCGAACAGTGAGCTTGTGCAGAACAAAATAACTGTGCTTCCTACACACAGGGCCCATATCTAGTTCAACTCTGCTTAGGAAACTGACAAGAACAGTAGTTCCTCTTCAGTCCAGTACACTGTACTTGCTGCGAACAGACGCAAGCGCTATTTGCACTGTGTATGGCAATGGGAGCGCAATAGTGACTCTTCTTACCAGAAAAAAAGTCTTGCTCGTAGCACCAGAAACTGCATGGGATTCAACTTTATTTCTGACTGGGAAACAAACACTAGCTCACCTTACAAGAAACACACTCTGCTTTTGAGATAGGAGAACTCTTCTACTCTAATGTGTTTCCTATTGGATCCGAACTGTGAGCTTGCTCAGAACAAAGAACTGTGATTCCTACACACATGGTCTTATCTAGATCAATTCTGCTTAGGAAACTGACAAGAATAGTAGATCCTCTTCAGTCCAATACACTGTAGTTGCTAGGAACAGACGCGAGTGCTATTTGCCCTGTGTATGACAATGGGAGAGCAATAGTGACTCTTCTTACCAGAAAACAACTCTTGCTCGTAGGACCAGAAACTGCATGTGATTCAACTCCATTTAGGACTGGGAAACAAGCGCTAGCTCGCCTTACAAGAAACACACTCTGCTTTTGAGAAAAGAGCCCTCTTCTACTCTAAAGTGTTTCCTATGGGGTCCGAAGAGTGAGCTTGCTCAGAACAAAAGAACTGTGCTTCCTACACACACAAGCCATATCTAGTTCAACTCTGCTTTGTAAACTGACAAGAACAGCAGCTCCTCTTCAGTCCAATACACTGTACTTCCTGGGAACAGACACGTGTGCTATTTGCACTGTGTATGGCAATGGGAGCGTAATAGTGACTCTTCTTATCAGAAAACAACTCTTGCTCGTAGGACCAGAAACTGCATTGGATTCAACTCCATTTCAGACTGGGAAGCAAACACTAGCTTGCCTTACAAAAAAACACACTCTGCTTTTGAGAAAAGAGCACTCTTCTACTCTACTGTGTTTCCTATGAGGTCTGAACAGTGAGCTTGCTCAGAACAAAAGAACTGTGCATCCTACACACACAGGCAATATCTAGTACAACTCTGCATAAGAAGCTGACGAGAACAGTAGCTCCTTTTCAGTCCAATACACTGTACTTGCTGGGAACAGATGCGAGTGCTATTTGCACTGTGTATGGAAATGGGAGCGCAATAGTGACTTTCCTTACCAGAAAACAACTCTTGCTCGTAGGACCAAAAACTGCATGTGATTCAACTCTATTTACGACTGGGAAACAGACGCTAGCCTCGCCTTACAAGAAACACACTCTGCTTTTGAGAAAAGAGCACTCTTCTACTCTACTGTGTTTCCTATCGGGCCAGAACAGTGAGCTTGCTCAGAACAAAAGAACTGTGCTTCCTAAACACACGGGCCATATCTAGTTCATCTCTGCTTAGGAACCTGACAAGAACAGTAGATGCTCTTCAGTCCAATACACTGTACATGCTGGGAACAGATGCCAGTGCTATTTGCCCTGTGTATGACAGTGGGAGCGCAATAGTGACTCTTCTTACCAGAAAAAAACTCTTGCTCATAGGACCGGAAACTGCATGTTATTCAACTCCATTTAGTACTGGGAAACAAATGCTAGCTTGCCTTACAAGAAACACACCCTGCTTTTGAGAAAAGAGCTCTCTTTTACTCTACTGTGTCTCCTATAGGGCCAGAACAGTGAGCTTGCAAAGAACAAAAGAACTGTGCTTCCTAAACACACGGGCCATATGTACTTCAACTCTGCTTAGGAAACTGACGAGAAGAGTAGCTCCTCTTCAGTCCAATACACTGTACTTGCTGCGAACAGACGCGAGCACTATTTGCACTGTGTACAGTAATAGGAGCACAATAGTGACTTTTCCTACCAGAAAACAACTTTTCCTCTTAGGACCAGAAACTGCATGTGATTCAACTACACTTAGGACTGGGAAACAAATGCTAGCTTGCCTTACAAGAAACATGCTCTGCTTTTGAGAATAGGCACACTTCTACTCTACTGGGTTTCCTCTGGGGTCCGAACAGTGAGCTTGCTCAGAACAAAAGAACTGTGCTTCCTACAAATATGGCCATATCTAGTTCAACTCTGCTTAGGAAACTGACAAGAACAGTAGCTCCTCTTCAGTCCAATACACTGTACTTGTTGGGAACAGACGCGAGTGCTATTTGCACTGTGTATGTCAATGGGAGCGCAATAGTGACTTTCCTTACCAGAAAACAACTCTTGTTCATAGGACCAAAAACTGCATGTGATTCAACTCCATTTAGGACTGGGAAACAAACGCTAGCTCGCCTTACAATAAACAAACTCTGCTTTTGAGAAAAGAGCACTCTTCTACTCTAATGTGTTTCCTATAGGGCCAGTACAGTGAGCTTGCTCAGAACAAAAGAACTGTGCTTCCTACACAAAAGACCATATCCAGTTCAATTCTGCTTAGGAAACTGACAAGAACAGTAGCTCCTCTTCAGTCCAATACACTATACTTGCTGGGAACAGATGCGAGTGCTATTTGCACTGTGTATGGAAATGGGAGCGCAATAGTGACTTTCCTTACCAGAAAACAACTCTTGCTCGTAGGACCAAAATCTGCATGTGATTCAACTCTATTTACGACTGGGAAACAGACGCTAGCCTCGCCTTACAAGAAACACACTCTGCTTTTGAGAAAAGAGCACTCTTCTACTCTACTGTGTTTCCTATCGGGCCAGAACAGTGAGCTTGCTCAGAACAAAAGAACTGTGCTTCCTAAACGCACGGGCCATATCTAGTTCATCTCTGCTTAGGAACCTGACAAGAACAGTAGATGCTCTTCAGTCCAATACACTGTACATGCTGGGAACAGATGCCAGTGCTATTTGCCCTGTGTATGACAGTGGGAGCGCAATAGTGACTCTTCTTACCAGAAAAAAACTTTTGCTCGTAGGACCAGAAACTGCATGTGATTCAACTCCATTTAGTACTGAGAAACAAATGCTAGCTTGCCTTACAAGAAACACACCCTGCTTTTGAGAAAAGTGCTCTCTTTTACTCTACTGTGTCTCCTATAGGGCCAGAACAGTGAGCTTGCAAAGAACAAAAGATCTGTGCTTCCTAAACACACGGGCCTTATGTACTTCAACTCTGCTTAGGAAACTGACGAGAAGAGTAGCTCCTCTTCAGTCCAATACACTGTACTTGCTGCGAACAGACGCGAGCACTATTTGCACTGTGTACAGTAATAGGAGCACAATAGTGACTTTTCTTACCAGAAAACAACTTTTCCTCTTAGGACCAGAAACTGCATGTGATTCAACTCCACTTAGGACTGGGAAACAAACGCTAGCTTGCCTTACAAGAAACACGCTCTGCTTTTGAGAATAGGCACACTTCTACTCTACTGGGTCCTCTGGGGTCCGAACAGTGAGCTTGCTCAGAACAAAAGAACTGTGCTTCCTACAAATATGGCCATATCTAGTTCAACTCTGCTTAGGAAACTGACAAGAACAGTAGCTCCTCTTCAGTCCAATACACTGTACTTGTTGGGAACAGACGCGAGTGCTATTTGCACTGTGTATGTCAATGGGAGCGCAATAGTGACTTTCCTTACCAGAAAACAACTCTTGTTCATAGGACCAAAAACTGCATGTGATTCAACTCCATTTAGGACTGGGAAACAAACGCTAGCTCGCCTTACAATAAACACACTCTGCTTTTGAGAAAAGAGCACTCTTCTACTCTAATGTGTTTCCTATAGGGCCAGTACAGTGAGCTTGCTCAGAACAAAAGAACTGTGCTTCCTACACAAAAGACCATATCCAGTTCAATTCTGCTTAGGAAACTGACAAGAACAGTAGCTTCTCTTCAGTCCAATACACTATACTTGCTGGGAACAGATGCGAGTGCTATTTGCACTGTGTATGGCAATGGGAGCACAATAGTGACTTTCCTTACCAGAAAACAACTCTTGCGTGTAGGACCAAAAGTTATATGTGATTCAACTCCATTTAAGACTGGGAAACAAAGGCTAGCTCGTCTTACAAAAAACACACTCTGCTTTTGAGAAAAGAGCACTCTTCTACTCTACTGTGTTTCCTATAGGGCCAGAACAGTGAGATTGCTCAGAAGAAAAGAACTTCCTACAAACACGGGCCATATCTAGTTCAACTCTGCTTAGGAAACTGACAAGAACAGTAGCTCCTCTTCAGTCCAATACACTGTACTTGCTGGGAACATACGCGAGTGCTATTTGCACTGTGTTACAGTAATGGGAGCGCAATAGTGACTCTTCTTACCAGAAAACAACTCTTGCTCATAGGACCAGAAGTGCATGGCATTCAACTCCGTTTAGGACTGGGAAACAAACGCTAGCTTGCCTTACAAGAAACACACTCTGCTTTTGAGAAAAGAGCACTCTTCTAGTCTACTGTGTTTCCTAAAGCGCCAGGAACAATGAGCTTGCTCAGAACAAAAGAACTGTGCTCCTAAACACACGGCCATATCTAGTTCAATTTTGTTTAGTAAAACTGACAAGAAAAGTAGATCCTCTTCAGGCAATACACTGTACATGCTGGGAATAGAGGCCAGTGCTATTTGCACTGTGTACAGCAATGGCAGCGCAATAGTGACTCTTCTTACCAGAAAATAACTCTTGCTCGTACGACCAGAAACTGCATGTGATTCAACTCCACTTAGGACTTGGAAACAAACACTAGCTCGTCTTACAAGAAACACACTCTGCTTCTGAGAAAAGAGCACTCTTCTACTCTACTGTGTTTTCCTATAGGGCCAGAGCAGAGAGCTTGCTCAGAACAAAAGAACTGTGCTTCCTGCACACACGGGCCATATCTAGTTCAACTCTGCTTAGGAAACTGACAAGAACAGTAGATCCCTCTTCAGTCCAATACACTGTACTTGCTGGGGAACAGACGCGAGTGCTGTTTGCACTGTGTATGGAATTGGGAGCACAATAGTGACTCTTTTTACAGAAAACAACTCTTGCGCGTAGGAACAGAAACTGCATGTGATTCAACTCCATTTAGGACTGGGAAACAAACGCTAGCTCGCCTTACAAGAAACACACTCTGCTTTGAGAAAAGAACACTCTTCTACTCTAACTGTGTTTCATACAGGGCCAAAACAGTGAGCTTGCTCAGAACAAAAGAAATGTGCTTCCTACACACACGGCCATATCTAGTTCAACTCTGCTTAGGAAACTGACAAGAACATTAGCTCCTCTTCAGTCCAATACACTGTACTTGCTGGGAACAGACACGCTATTTGCACTGTGTAGGGGAATGGGAGCACAATAGTGACATTCCTCACCAGAAAAACAACTCTTGCTCATGGGACCAAAAACTGCATGTTGATTCAACTCCATTTAGGACTGCAAAACAAACGCTAGCTCGCCTTACAAGAAACACAATCTGCTTTTGAGAAAAAAGCACTTTTCTACTCTACTGTGTTTTCCTTTGGGTCCAAACAGTGAGCTTGCTCAGAACAAAAGAACTGTGCTTCCTAAACACACGGGCCATATCTAGTTCAACTCTGTGTAGGAAACTGACAAGAACAGTAGCTCCTATTCAGTCCAATACACTGTACTTGCTGGGAAAAGACGCGAGAGTTATTAGCACTGTATATGGCAATCGGAGCCCAATAGTGACTCTTCTTACCAGAAAACAACTCTTACTCGTAGGACCAAAAACTGCATGGGATTCAACTCCATTTCAGACTGGGAAACAAACACTAGCTCGCCTTACAAGAAACACACTCTGCTTTGAGAAAATAGCACTCTTCTACTCTAAAGTGTTTCCTATGCGGTCAGAACAGTGAGCTTGCTCAGAACAAAAGAACTGTGCTTCCTACACACAAGGGCCATATCTAGATCAATTCTGCTTAGGAAACTGACAAGGACAGTAGATCATCTTCAGTCCAATACACTGCACATGCTGGGAACAGACGCGAGTGCTATTTGCCCTGTGTATGACAATGGGAGCACAATAGTGACTCTTCTTACCAGGAAAACAACTCTTGCTCGTAGGACCAGAAACTGCATGGGATTCAACTCCATTTCAGACTGGGAAACAAACACTAGCTCGCCTTACAAGAAACACACTCTGCTTTTCAGAAAAGAGCACTCTTCTACTCTTCAGTGTTTCCTATGAGGTCCGAACAGTGAGCTTGTGCAGAACAAAAGAACTGTGCTTCCTACACACAGGGCCCATATCTAGTTCAACTCTGCTTAGGAAACTGACAAGAACAGTAGTTCCTCTTCAGTCCAGTACACTGTACTTGCTGCGAACAGACGCAAGCGCTATTTGCACTGTGTATGGCAATGGGAGCGCAATAGTGACTCTTCTTACCAGAAAAAAAGTCTTGCTCGTAGACCAGAAACTGCATGGAATTCAACTTTATTTCTGACTGGGAAACAAACACTAGCTCACCTTACAAGAAACACACTCTGCTTTTGAGATAGGAGAACTCTTCTACTCTAATGTGTTTCCTATTGGATCCGAACAGTGAGCTTGCTCAGAACAAAGAACTGTGATTCCTACACACATGGTCTTATCTAGATCAATTCTGCTTAGGAAAGTGACAAGAATAGTAGATCCTCTTCAGTCCAATACACTGTAGTTGCTAGGAACAGACGCGAGTGCTATTTGCCCTGTGTATGACAATGGGAGAGCAATAGTGACTCTTCTTACCAGAAAACAACTCTTGCTCATAGGACCAGAAACTGCATGTGATTCAACTCCATTTAGGACTGGGAAACAAACGCTAGCTCGCCTTACAAGAAACACACTCTGCTTTTGAGAAAAGAGCCCTCTTCTACTCTAAAGTGTTTCCTATGGGGTCCGAAGAGTAAGCTTGCTCAGAACAAAAGAACTGTGCTTCCTACACACACAAGCCATATCTAGTTCAACTCTGCTTTGTAAACTGACAAGAACAGCAGCTCCTCTTCAGTCCAATACACTGTACTTCCTGGGAAACAGACACGTGTGCTATTTGCACTGTGTATGGCAATGGGAGCGTAATAGTGACTCTTCTTATCAGAAAACAACTCTTGCTCGTAGGGACCAGAAACTGCATTGGATTCAACTCCATTTCAGACTGGGAAGCAAACACTAGCTTGCCTTACAAAAAAACACACTCTGCTTTTGAGAAAAGAGCACTCTTCTACTCTACTGTGTTTCCTATGAGGTCCGAACAGTGAGCTTGCTCAGAACAAAAGAACTGTGCATCCTACACACACAGGCAATATCTAGTACAACTCTGCATAAGAAGCTGACGAGAACAGTAGCTCCTTTTCAGTCCAATACACTGTACTTGCTGGGAACAGATGCGAGTGCTATTTGCACTGTGTATGGAAATGGGAGCGCAATAGTGACTTTCCTTACCAGAAAACAACTCTTGCTCGTAGGACCAAAAACTGCATGTGATTCAACTCTATTTACGACTGGGAAACAGACGCTAGCCTCGCCTTACAAGAAACACACTCTGCTTTTGAGAAAAGAGCACTCTTCTACTCTACTGTGTTTCCTATCGGGCCAGAACAGTGAGCTTGCTCAGAACAAAAGAACTGTGCTTCCTAAACACACGGGCCATATCTAGTTCATCTCTGCTTAGGAACCTGACAAGAACAGTAGATGCTCTTCAGTCCAATACACTGTACATGCTGGGAACAGATGCCAGTGCTATTTGCCCTGTCTGTGTATGACAGTGGGAGCGCAATAGTGACTCTTCTTACCAGAAAAAAACTCTTGCTCATAGGACCGGAAACTGCATGTGATTCAACTCCATTTAGTACTGGGAAACAAATGCTAGCTTGCCTTACAAGAAACACACCCTGCTTTTGAGAAAAGAGCTCTCTTTTACTCTACTGTGTCTCCTATAGGGCCAGAACAGTGAGCTTGCAAAGAACAAAAGATCTGTGCTTCCTAAACACACGGGCCATATGTACTTCAACTCTGCTTAGGAAACTGACGAGAAGAGTAGCTCCTCTTCAGTCCAATACACTGTACTTGCTGCGAACAGACGCGAGCACTATTTGCACTGTGTACAGTAATAGGAGCACAATAGTGACTTTTCTTACCAGAAAACAACTTTTCCTCTTAGGACCAGAAACTGCATGTGATTCAACTCCACTTAGGACTGGGAAACAAACGCTAGCTTGCCTTACAAGAAACACGCTCTGCTTTTGAGAATAGGCACACTTCTACTCTACTGGGTCCTCTGGGGTCCGAACAGTGAGCTTGCTCAGAACAAAAGAACTGTGCTTCCTACAAATATGGCCATATCTAGTTCAACTCTGCTTAGGAAACTGACAAGAACAGTAGCTCCTCTTCAGTCCAATACACTGTACTTGTTGGGAACAGACGCGAGTGCTATTTGCACTGTGTATGTCAATGGGAGCGCAATAGTGACTTTCCTTACCAGAAAACAACTCTTGTTCATAGGACCAAAAACTGCATGTGATTCAACTCCATTTAGGACTGGGAAACAAACGCTAGCTCGCCTTACAATAAACACACTCTGCTTTTGAGAAAAGAGCACTCTTCTACTCTAATGTGTTTCCTATAGGGCCAGTACAGTGAGCTTGCTCAGAACAAAAGAACTGTGCTTCCTACACAAAAGACCATATCCAGTTCAATTCTGCTTAGGAAACTGACAAGAACAGTAGCTCCTCTTCAGTCCAATACACTATACTTGCTGGGAACAGATGCGAGTGCTATTTGCACTGTGTATGGAAATGGGAGCGCAATAGTGACTTTCCTTACCAGAAAACAACTCTTGCTCGTAGGACCAAAATCTGCATGTGATTCAACTCTATTTACGACTGGGAAACAGACGCTAGCCTCGCCTTACAAGAAACACACTCTGCTTTTGAGAAAAGAGCACTCTTCTACTCTACTGTGTTTCCTATCGGGCCAGAACAGTGAGCTTGCTCAGAACAAAAGAACTGTGCTTCCTAAACACACGGGCCATATCTAGTTCATCTCTGCTTAGGAACCTGACAAGAACAGTAGATGCTCTTCAGTCCAATACACTGTACATGCTGGGAACAGATGCCAGTGCTATTTGCCCTGTGTATGACAGTGGGAGCGCAATAGTGACTCTTCTTACCAGAAAAAAACTTTTGCTCATAGGACCAGAAACTGCATGTGATTCAACTCCATTTAGTACTGAGAAACAAATGCTAGCTTGCCTTACAAGAAACACACCCTGCTTTTGAGAAAAGAGCTCTCTTTTACTCTACTGTGTCTCCTATAGGGCCAGAACAGTGAGCTTGCAAAGAACAAAACATCTGTGCTTCCTAAACACACGGGCCATATGTACTTCAACTCTGCTTAGGAAACTGACGAGAAGAGTAGCTCCTCTTCAGTCCAATACACTGTACTTGCTGCGAACAGACGCGAGCACTATTTGCACTGTGTACAGTAATAGGAGCACAATAGTGACTTTTCTTACCAGAAAACAACTTTTCCTCTTAGGACCAGAAACTGCATGTGATTCAACTCCACTTAGGACTGGGAAACAAACGCTAGCTTGCCTTACAAGAAACACGCTCTGCTTTTGAGAATAGGCACACTTCTACTCTACTGGGTCCTCTGGGGTCCGAACAGTGAGCTTGCTCAGAACAAAAGAACTGTGCTTCCTACAAATATGGCCATATCTAGTTCAACTCTGCTTAGGAAACTGACAAGAACAGTAGCTCCTCTTCAGTCCAATACACTGTACTTGTTGGGAACAGACGCGAGTGCTATTTGCACTGTGTATGTCAATGGGAGCGCAATAGTGACTTTCCTTACCAGAAAACAACTCTTGTTCATAGGACCAAAAACTACATGTGATTCAACTCCATTTAGGACTGGGAAACAAACGCTAGCTCGCCTTACAATAAACACACTCTGCTTTTGAGAAAAGAGCACTCTTCTACTCTAATGTGTTTCCTATAGGGCCAGTACAGTGAGCTTGCTCAGAACAAAAGAACTGTGCTTCCTACACAAAAGACCATATCCAGTTCAATTCTGCTTAGGAAACTGACAAGAACAGTAGCTTCTCTTCAGTCCAATACACTATACTTGCAGGGAACAGATGCGAGTGCTATTTGCACTGTGTATGGCAATGGGAGCACAATAGTGACTTTCCTTACCAGAAAACAACTCTTGCGTGTAGGACCAAAAGTTATATGTGATTCAACTCCATTTAAGACTGGGAAACAAACGCTAACTCGTCTTACAAAAAACACACTCTGCTTTTGAGAAAAGAGCACACTTCTACTCTACTGTGTTTCCTATAGGGCCAGAACAGTGAGATTGCTCAGAAGAAAAGAACTGTGCTTCCTACAAACACGGGCCATATCTAGTTCAACTCTGCTTAGGAAACTGACAAGAACAGTAGCTCCTCTTCAGTCCAATACACTGTACTTGCTGGGAACATACGCGAGTGCTATTTGCACTGTGTACAGTAATGGGAGCGCAATAGTGACTCTTCTTACCAGAAAACAACTCTTGCTCATAGGACCAGAAAGTGCATGGCATTCAACTCAGTTTAGGACTGGGAAACAAACGCTAGCTTGCCTTACAAGAAACACACTCTGCTTTTGAGAAAAGAGCACTCTTCTAGTCTACTGTGTTTCCTAAAGCGCCAGAACAATGAGCTTGCTCAGAACAAAAGAACTGTGCTTCCTAAACACACGGCCATATCTAGTTCAATTTTGTTTAGTAAACTGACAAGAAAAGTAGATCCTCTTCAGGCAATACACTGTACATGCTGGGAATAGAGGCCAGTGCTATTTGCACTGTGTACAGCAATGGCAGCGCAATAGTGACTCTTCTTACCAGAAAATAACTCTTGCTCGTACGACCAGAAACTGCATGTGATTCAACTCCATTTAGGACTTGGAAACAAACACTAGCTCGTCTTACAAGAAACACACTCTGCTTCTGAGAAAAGAGCACTCTTCTACTCTACTGTGTTTCCTATAGGGCCAGAACAGAGAGCTTGCTCAGAACAAAAGAACTGTGCTTCCTAAACACACGGGCCATATCTAGTTCAACTCTGCTTAGGAAACTGACAAGAACAGTAGATCCTCTTCAGTCCAATACACTGTACTTGCTGGGAACAGATGCCAGTGCTATTTGCCCTGTGTATGACAATGGGAGTGCAATAGTGACTCTTCTTACCAGAAAACAACTCTTGAACGTAGGACCAGAAACTGCATGGGATTCAACTCCATTTCTGACTAGGAAACAAACACTAGCTCGCCTTTCAAGAAACACAATCTGCTTTTGAGAAAAGAGCACTCTTCTACTCTACTGTGTATCCTATGTATTCCGAACACTGAGCTTGCTCAGAACAAATGAACTGTGCTTCCTGCACACACGGGCCATATCTAGTTCAACTCTGCTTAGGAAACTGACAAGAACATTAGCTCCTCTTCAGTCCAATACACTGTACTTGCTGGGAACAGACACGCTATTTGCACTGTGTAGGGGAATGGGAGCACAATAGTGACATTCCTTACCAGAAAACAACTCTTGCTCATGGGACCAAAAACTGCATGTGATTCAACTCCATTTAGAACTGGGAAACAAACGCTAGCTTGCCTTACAAGAAACACACTCTGCTTTTGAGAAAAGAGCACTCTTCTACTCTACTCTGTTTTCAAAAGAGCCAAAACAGTGAGCTTGCTCTGAAGAAAAGGACTGTGCTTCCTACACACACGGCCATATCTGGTTCAATTCTGCTTAGGAAACTGAGAAGAACAGTAGGTCCTCTTCAGTCCAATACACTGTACATGCTGGGAATAGACACCAGTGCTATATGCCTTGTGTATGACAATGGGAGCGCAATAGTGACTCTTCTTACCAGAAAACAACTCTTGCTCGTAGGACCAGAAACTGCATGGGATTCAACTCCATTTAGGACTGCGAAACAAACGCTAGCTTGCCTTACAAGAAACACACTCTGCTTTTGAGAAAAGAGCACTCTTCTAATCTACTGTGTTTCCTATAGGGCCAGAACAGTGAGCTTGCTCAGAACAAAAGAACTGTGCTTCCTACACACAGGGGCCATATCTAGTTCAACTCTGCTTAGGAAACTGACAAGAACAGTAGCTCATCTTCAGTCTAATACACTGTACTTGCTGGGAACAGACGCGAGTGCTCTTTGCACTATGTATGGCAACGGGAGCACAATAGTGACTTTCCTTACCAGAAAACAACTCTAGCTCGTAGGACCAAAAACTGCATGTGATTCAACTCCATTTAGGACTGCAAAACAAACGCTAGCTCGCCTTACGAGAAACACAATCTGCTTTTGAGAAAAAAGCACTTTTCTACTCTACTGTGTTTCCTTTGGGTCCAAACAGTGAGCTTGCTCAGAACAAAAGAACTGTGCTTCCTAAACACACGGGCCATATCTAGTTCAACTCTGTGTAGGAAACTGACAAGAACAGTAGCTCCTATTCAGTCCAATACACTGTACTTGCTGGGAAAAGACGCGAGAGCTATTAGCACTGTATATGGCAATCGGAGCCCAATAGTGACTCTTCTTACCAGAAAACAACTCTTACTCGTAGGACCAAAAACTGCATGGGATTCAACTCCATTTCATACTGGGAAACAAAAAATTGCTTGCCTTACAAGAAACACACTCTGCTTTTGAGAAAATAGCACTCTTCTACTCTAAAGTGTTTCCTATGCGGTCAGAACAGTGAGCTTGCTCAGAACAAAAGAACTGTGCTTCCTACACACAAGGGCCATATCTAGATCAATTCTGCTTAGGAAACTGACAAGGACAGTAGATCATCTTCAGTCCAATACACTGCACATGCTGGGAACAGACGCGAGTGCTATTTGCCCTGTGTATGACAATGGGAGCACAATAGTGACTCTTCTTACCAGAAAACAACTCTTGCTCGTAGGACCAGAAACTGCACGGGATTCAACTCCATTTCAGACTGGGAAACAAACACTAGCTCGCCTTACAAGAAACACACTCTGCTTTTCAGAAAAGAGCACTCTTCTACTCTTCAGTGTTTCCTATGAGGTCCGAACAGTGAGCTTGTGCAGAACAAAAGAACTGTGCTTCCTACACACAGGGCCCATATCTAGTTCAACTCTGCTTAGGAAACTGACAAGAACAGTAGTTCCTCTTCAGTCCAGTACACTGTACTTGCTGCGAACAGACGCAAGCGCTATTTGCACTGTGTATGGCAATGGGAGCGCAATAGTGACTCTTCTTACCAGAAAAAAAGTCTTGCTCGTAGGACCAGAAACTGCATGTGATTCAACTTTATTTCTGACTGGGAAACAAACACTAGCTCACCTTACAAGAAACACACTCTGCTTTTGAGATAGGAGAACTCTTCTACTCTAATGTGTTTCCTATTGGATCCGAACAGTGAGCTTGCTCAGAACAAAGAACTGTGATTCCTACACACATGGTCTTATCTAGATCAATTCTGCTTAGGAAACTGACAAGAATAGTAGATCCTCTTCAGTCCAATACACTGTAGTTGCTAGGAACAGACGCGAGTGCTATGTGCCCTGTGTATGACAATGGGAGAGCAATAGTGACTCTTCTTACCAGAAAACAACTCTTGCTCGTAGGACCAGAAACTGCATGTGATTCAACTCCATTTAGGACTGGGAAACAAACGCTAGCTCGCCTTACAAGAAACACACTCTGCTTTTGAGAAAAGAGCACTCTTCTACTCTAAAGTGTTTCCTATGGGGTCCAAAGAGTGAGCTTGCTCAGAACAAAAGAACTGTGCTTCCTACACACACAAGCCATATCTAGTTCAACTCTGCTTTGTAAACTGACAAGAACAGCAGCTCCTCTTCAGTCCAATACACTGTACTTCCTGGGAACAGACACGTGTGCTATTTGCACTGTGTATGGCAATGGGAGCGTAATAGTGACTCTTCTTATCAGAAAACAACTCTTGCTCGTAGGACCAGAAACTGCATTGGATTCAACTCCATTTCAGACTGGGAAGCAAACACTAGCTCGTCTTACAAAAAAACATACTCTGCTTTTGAGAAAAGAGCACTCTTCTACTCTACTGTGTTTCCTATGAGGTCTGAACAGTGAGCTTGCTCAGAACAAAAGAACTGTGCATCCTACACACACAGGCAATATCTAGTACAACTCTGCATAAGAAGCTGACGAGAACAGTAGCTCCTTTTCAGTCCAATACACTGTACTTGCTGGGAACAGATGCGAGTGCTATTTGCACTGTGTATGGAAATGGGAGCGCAATAGTGACTTTCCTTACCAGAAAACAACTCTTGCTCGTAGGACCAAAAACTGCATGTGATTCAACTCTATTTACGACTGGGAAACAGACGCTAGCCTCGCCTTACAAGAAACACACTCTGCTTTTGAGAAAAGAGCACTCTTCTACTCTACTGTGTTTCCTATCAGGCCAGAACAGTGAGCTTGCTCAGAACAAAAGAACTGTGCTTCCTAAACACACGGGCCATATCTAGTTCATCTCTGCTTAGGAACCTGACAAGAACAGTAGATGCTCTTCAGTCCAATACACTGTACATGCTGGGAACAGATGCCAGTGCTATTTGCCCTGTGTATGACAGTGGGAGCGCAATAGTGACTCTTCTTACCAGAAAAAAACTCTTGCTCATAGGACCGGAAACTGCATGTGATTCAACTCCATTTAGTACTGGGAAACAAATGCTAGCTTGCCTTACAAGAAACACACCCTGCTTTTGAGAAAAGAGCTCTCTTTTACTCTACTGTGTCTCCTATAGGGCCAGAACAGTGAGCTTGCAAAGAACAAAAGAACTGTGCTTCCTAAACACACGGGCCATATGTACTTCAACTCTGCTTAGGAAACTGACGAGAACAGTAGCTCCTCTTCAGTCCATTACACTGTACTTGCTGCGAACAGACGCGAGCACTATTTGCACTGCGTACAGTAATAGGAGCACAATAGTGACTTTTCCTACCAGAAAACAACTTTTCCTCTTAGGACCAGAAACTGCTTGTGATTCAACTCCACTTAGGACTGGGAAACTAATGCTAGCTTGCCTTACAAGAAACAAGCTCTGCTTTTGAGAATAGGCACACTTCTACTCTACTGGGTTTCCTCTGGGGTCCGAACAGTGAGCTTGCTCAGAACAAAAGAACTGTGCTTCCTACAAACATGGCCATATCTAGTTCAACTCTGCTTAGGAAACTGACAAGAACAGTAGCTCCTCTTCAGTCCAATACACTGTACTTGTTGGGAACAGACGCGAGTGCTATTTGCACTGTGTATGTCAATGGGAGCGCAATAGTGACTTTCCTTACCAGAAAACAACTCTTGTTCCTAGGACCAAAAACTGCATGTGATTCAACTCCATTTAGGACTGGGAAACAAACGCTAGCTCGCCTTACAATAAACACACTCTGCTTTTGAGAAAAGAGCACTCTTCTACTCTAATGTGTTTCCTATAGGGCCAGTACAGTGAGCTTGCTCAGAAAAAAAGAACTGTGCTTCCTACACAAAAGACCATATCCAGTTCAATTCTGCTTAGGAAACTGACAAGAACAGTAGCTCCTCTTCAGTCCAATACACTATACTTGCTGGGAACAGATGCGAGTGCTATTTGCACTGTGTATGGCAATGGGAGCACAATAGTGACTTTCCTTACCAGAAAACAACTCTTGCGTGTAGGACCAAAAGTTATATGTGATTCAACTCCATTTAAGACTGGGAAACAAACGCTAGCTCGTCTTACAAAAAACACACTCTGCTTTTGAGAAAAGAGCACTCTTCTACTCTACTGTGTTTCCTATAGGGCCAGAACAGTGAGATTGCTCAGAAGAAAAGAACTGTGCTTCCTACAAACACGGGCCATATCTAGTTCAACTCTGCTTAGGAAACTGACAAGAACAGTAGCTCCTCTTCAGTCCAATACACTGTACTTGCTGGGAACAGACGCGAGTGCTATTTGCACTGTGTACAGTAATGGGAGCGCAATAATGACTCTTCTTACCAGAAAACAACTCTTGCTCATAGGACCAGAAAGTGCATGGCATTCAACTCCATTTAGGACTGGGAAACAAACGCTAGCTTGCCTTACAAGAAACACACTCTGCTTTTGAGAAAAGAGCACTCTTCTAGTCTACTGTGTTTCCTAAAGCGCCAGAACAATGAGCTTGCTCAGAACAAAAGAACTGTGCTTCCTAAACACACGGCCATATCTAGTTCAATTCTGTTTAGTAAACTGACAAGAAAAGTAGATCCTCTTCAGGCAATACACTGTACATGCTGGGAATAGAGGCCAGTGCTATTTGCTCTGTGTTCAGCAATGGCAGCGCAATAGTGACTCTTCTTACCAGAAAACAACTCTTGCTCGTAGGACCAGAAACTGCATGTGATTCAACTCCATTTAGGACTGCGAAACAAACGCTAGCTAGCCTTACAAGAAACAGACTCTGCTTCTGAGAAAAGAGCACTCTTCTACTCTACATTGTTTCCTTTGGGGTCCAAACAGTGAGCTTGCTCAGAACAAAAGAACTGTGCTTCCTACAGACACGGGCCATATCTAGTTCAACTCTGCTTAGGAAACTGACAAGAACAGTAGCTCCTCTTCAGTCCAATACACTGTACTTGTTGGGAACAGACGCGAGTGCTATTTGCACTGTATATGGCAATGGAAGCACAATAGTGACTCTTCCTACCAGAAAACAACTCTTGCTTGTAGGACCAGAAACTGCATGGGATTCAAATCCATTTAGGACTGCGAAACAAACGCTAGCTCGCCTTACAAGAAACACACTCTGCTTTTGAGAATAGAGCACTTTTCTACTCTACTGAGTTTTCTTTGGGGTCCAAACAGTGAGCTTGCTCAGAACAAAAGAACTGTGCTTCCTAAACACACGGGCCATATCTAGTTCAACTCTGTGTAGGAAACGGACAAAAACAGTAGCTCCTATTCAGTCCAATACACTGTACTTGCTGGGAAAAGACGTGAGAGCTATTTGCACTGTATATGGCAATGGGATCCCAATAGTGACTCTTCTTACCAGAAAACAACTCTTGCTCGTAGGACCAAAACTGCATGGGATTCAACTCCATTTCTGACTGGGAAACAAACACTAGCTCGCCTTACAAGAAACACACTCTGCTCTTGAGAAAAGAGCCCTCTTCTACTCTAAAGTTTTTCCTATGGGGTCCGAACAGTGAGCTTGCTCAGAACAAAAGAACTGTGCTTCCTACACACAGGGGACATATCTAGTTCAACTCTGCTTAGGAAACTGACAAGAACAGTAGCTCCTCTTCAGTCCAATACACTGTACTTGCTGGGAACAGACACGCTATTTGCACTGTGTAGAGGAATGGGAGCACAATAGTGACTTTCCTTACCAGAAAACAGCTCTTGCTCATGGGAGCAAAAACTGCATGTGATTCAACTCCATTTAGGACTGGGAAACAAACGCTAGCTCGCCTTACAAGAAACACACTCTGCTTTTGAGAAAAGAGCACTCTTCTACTCTACTCTGTTTTCAAAAGAGCCAAAACAGTGAGCTTGCTCAGAAGAAAAGGACTGTGCTTCCTACACACACGGCCATATCTGGTTCAATTCTGCTTAGGAAACTGACAAGAACAGTAGGTCCTCTTCAGTCCATTACACTGTACATGCTGGGAATAGACGCCAGTGCTATTTGCGTTGTGTATGACAGTGGGAGCGCAATAGTGACTCTTCTTACCAGAAAACAACTCTTGCTCGTAGGACCAGAAACTGCATGTGATTCAACTCCATTTAGGACTGCGAAACAAACGCTAGCTCGCCTTACAAGAAACACACTCTGCTTTTGAGAAAAGAGCACTTTTCTACTCTACTGTGTTTCGTTTGGGGTCCAAGCAGTGAGCTTGCTCAGAACAAAAGAACTGTGCTTCCTAAACACACGGGCCATATCTAGTTCAACTCTGTGTAGGAAACGGACAAGAACAGTAGCTCCTATTCAGTCCAATACACTGTACTTGCTGGGAAAAGACGAGAGAGCTATTTGCACTGTATATGGCAATGGGATCCCAATAGTGACTCTTCTTACCAGAAAACAACTCTTGCTCGTAGGACCAAAAACTGCATGGGATTCAACTCCATTTCTGACTGGGAAACAAACACTAGCTCGCCTTACAAGAAACACACTCTGCTCTTGAGAAAAGAGCCCTCTTCTACTCTAAAGTGTTTCCTATGGGGTCCAAACAGTGAGCTTGCTCAGAACAAAAGAACTGTGCTTCCTACACACAGGGGCCATATCTAGTTCAACTCTGCTTAGGAAACTGACAAGAACAGTAGCTCATCTTCAGTCCAATACACTGTATTTGCTGCGAAAAAACGCGAGTGCTATTTGCACTGTGTATGGCAATGGGAGCACAATAGTGACACTACTTACCAGAAAACAACTCTTGCTCGTAGGACCAAAAACTGCATGTGATTCAACTCCACTTAGGACTGGAAACAAACGCTAGCTTTCCTTACAAGAAACACACTCTGCTTTTGAGAAAAGAGCACTCTTCTACTCTACTGAGTTTCCCATAGGGCCAGAAGAGTGAGCTTGCTCAGAAGAAAAGAACTGTGCTTCCTAAACACACGGGCCATATCTAGATCAATTCTGCATAGGAAACTGACAAGGACAGTAGATCCTCATGAGTCCAATACACTGTACATGCTGGGAACAGACGCCAGTGCTATTTGCCCTGTGTATGAAAATGGGAGCACAATAGTGACTCTTCTTACCAGAAAACAACTCTTGCTCATAGGACCAGAAACTGCATGTGATTCAACTCCATTTAGGACTGAAAAACAAACGCTAGCTCACCTTACAAGAAACACACACTGTTTTTGAGAAAAGGGCACTCTTCTACTCTACTGTGTTTCTTATGGGGTCAGAACAGTGAGCTTACTCAGAACAAAAGAACTGTGCTTCCTACACACACTGGCCATATCTAGATCAACTCTGCTTAGGAAACTGACAAGGACAGTAGATCATCTTAAGTCCAATACACTGTACATGCTGGGAACAGGCGCGAGTGCTATTTGCCCTTTGTATGTCATTAGGAGCGCAATAGTGACTCTTCTTAACAGAAAACAACTCTTGCTCGTAGGACCAAAAGCTACCTGTGAATCAACTCCATTTAGGAATGGGAAACAAACGCTAGATCGCCTTACAAGAAACACACTCTGCTTTTGAGAAAAGAGCACTCTTCTACTCTACTGTGTTTCCTATAGGGCCAAAACAGTGAGCTTGCTCAGAACAAAAGATCTGTGCTTCCTACACACACGGTCAAACCTAGTTCAATTCTGCTTAGGAAACTGACAAGAATAGTAGATCCTCTTCAGTCCAATACACTGTATGCTGGGAACAGACGCGAGTGCTATTTGCCCTGTGTATGACAAGGGGAGCGCAATAGTGACTCTTCTTACCAGAAAAAAACTTTTGCTCATAGGACCAGAAACTGCATGTGATTCAACTCCATTTAGTACTGAGAAACAAATGCTAGCTTGCCTTACAAGAAACACACCCTGCTTTTGAGAAAAGAGCTCTCTTTTACTCTACTGTGTCTCCTATAGGGCCAGAACAGTGAGCTTGCAAAGAACAAAACATCTGTGCTTCCTAAACACACGGGCCATATGTACTTCAACTCTGCTTAGGAAACTGACGAGAAGAGTAGCTCCTCTTCAGTCCAATACACTGTACTTGCTGCGAACAGACGCGAGCACTATTTGCACTGTGTACAGTAATAGGAGCACAATAGTGACTTTTCTTACCAGAAAACAACTTTTCCTCTTAGGACCAGAAACTGCATGTGATTCAACTCCACTTAGGACTGGGAAACAAACGCTAGCTTGCCTTACAAGAAACACGCTCTGCTTTTGAGAATAGGCACACTTCTACTCTACTGGGTCCTCTGGGGTCCGAACAGTGAGCTTGCTCAGAACAAAAGAACTGTGCTTCCTACAAATATGGCCATATCTAGTTCAACTCTGCTTAGGAAACTGACAAGAACAGTAGCTCCTCTTCAGTCCAATACACTGTACTTGTTGGGAACAGACGCGAGTGCTATTTGCACTGTGTATGTCAATGGGAGCGCAATAGTGACTTTCCTTACCAGAAAACAACTCTTGTTCATAGGACCAAAAACTACATGTGATTCAACTCCATTTAGGACTGGGAAACAAACGCTAGCTCGCCTTACAATAAACACACTCTGCTTTTGAGAAAAGAGCACTCTTCTACTCTAATGTGTTTCCTATAGGGCCAGTACAGTGAGCTTGCTCAGAACAAAAGAACTGTGCTTCCTACACAAAAGACCATATCCAGTTCAATTCTGCTTAGGAAACTGACAAGAACAGTAGCTTCTCTTCAGTCCAATACACTATACTTGCAGGGAACAGATGCGAGTGCTATTTGCACTGTGTATGGCAATGGGAGCACAATAGTGACTTTCCTTACCAGAAAACAACTCTTGCGTGTAGGACCAAAAGTTATATGTGATTCAACTCCATTTAAGACTGGGAAACAAACGCTAACTCGTCTTACAAAAAACACACTCTGCTTTTGAGAAAAGAGCACACTTCTACTCTACTGTGTTTCCTATAGGGCCAGAACAGTGAGATTGCTCAGAAGAAAAGAACTGTGCTTCCTACAAACACGGGCCATATCTAGTTCAACTCTGCTTAGGAAACTGACAAGAACAGTAGCTCCTCTTCAGTCCAATACACTGTACTTGCTGGGAACATACGCGAGTGCTATTTGCACTGTGTACAGTAATGGGAGCGCAATAGTGACTCTTCTTACCAGAAAACAACTCTTGCTCATAGGACCAGAAAGTGCATGGCATTCAACTCAGTTTAGGACTGGGAAACAAACGCTAGCTTGCCTTACAAGAAACACACTCTGCTTTTGAGAAAAGAGCACTCTTCTAGTCTACTGTGTTTCCTAAAGCGCCAGAACAATGAGCTTGCTCAGAACAAAAGAACTGTGCTTCCTAAACACACGGCCATATCTAGTTCAATTTTGTTTAGTAAACTGACAAGAAAAGTAGATCCTCTTCAGGCAATACACTGTACATGCTGGGAATAGAGGCCAGTGCTATTTGCACTGTGTACAGCAATGGCAGCGCAATAGTGACTCTTCTTACCAGAAAATAACTCTTGCTCGTACGACCAGAAACTGCATGTGATTCAACTCCATTTAGGACTTGGAAACAAACACTAGCTCGTCTTACAAGAAACACACTCTGCTTCTGAGAAAAGAGCACTCTTCTACTCTACTGTGTTTCCTATAGGGCCAGAACAGAGAGCTTGCTCAGAACAAAAGAACTGTGCTTCCTAAACACACGGGCCATATCTAGTTCAACTCTGCTTAGGAAACTGACAAGAACAGTAGATCCTCTTCAGTCCAATACACTGTACTTGCTGGGAACAGATGCCAGTGCTATTTGCCCTGTGTATGACAATGGGAGTGCAATAGTGACTCTTCTTACCAGAAAACAACTCTTGAACGTAGGACCAGAAACTGCATGGGATTCAACTCCATTTCTGACTAGGAAACAAACACTAGCTCGCCTTTCAAGAAACACAATCTGCTTTTGAGAAAAGAGCACTCTTCTACTCTACTGTGTATCCTATGTAT
Organism: Peromyscus eremicus; assembly: GCF_949786415.1. Taxonomy (NCBI): domain Eukaryota; kingdom Metazoa; phylum Chordata; class Mammalia; order Rodentia; family Cricetidae; genus Peromyscus; species Peromyscus eremicus. The sequence continues at coordinate 489,559 of NW_026734397.1, forward strand.
TCCGAACACTGAGCTTGCTCAGAACAAATGAACTGTGCTTCCTGCACACACGGGCCATATCTAGTTCAACTCTGCTTAGGAAACTGACAAGAACATTAGCTCCTCTTCAGTCCAATACACTGTACTTGCTGGGAACAGACACGCTATTTGCACTGTGTAGGGGAATGGGAGCACAATAGTGACATTCCTTACCAGAAAACAACTCTTGCTCATGGGACCAAAAACTGCATGTGATTCAACTCCATTTAGAACTGGGAAACAAACGCTAGCTTGCCTTACAAGAAACACACTCTGCTTTTGAGAAAAGAGCACTCTTCTACTCTACTCTGTTTTCAAAAGAGCCAAAACAGTGAGCTTGCTCTGAAGAAAAGGACTGTGCTTCCTACACACACGGCCATATCTGGTTCAATTCTGCTTAGGAAACTGAGAAGAACAGTAGGTCCTCTTCAGTCCAATACACTGTACATGCTGGGAATAGACACCAGTGCTATATGCCTTGTGTATGACAATGGGAGCGCAATAGTGACTCTTCTTACCAGAAAACAACTCTTGCTCGTAGGACCAGAAACTGCATGGGATTCAACTCCATTTAGGACTGCGAAACAAACGCTAGCTTGCCTTACAAGAAACACACTCTGCTTTTGAGAAAAGAGCACTCTTCTAATCTACTGTGTTTCCTATAGGGCCAGAACAGTGAGCTTGCTCAGAACAAAAGAACTGTGCTTCCTACACACAGGGGCCATATCTAGTTCAACTCTGCTTAGGAAACTGACAAGAACAGTAGCTCATCTTCAGTCTAATACACTGTACTTGCTGGGAACAGACGCGAGTGCTCTTTGCACTATGTATGGCAACGGGAGCACAATAGTGACTTTCCTTACCAGAAAACAACTCTAGCTCGTAGGACCAAAAACTGCATGTGATTCAACTCCATTTAGGACTGCAAAACAAACGCTAGCTCGCCTTACGAGAAACACAATCTGCTTTTGAGAAAAAAGCACTTTTCTACTCTACTGTGTTTCCTTTGGGTCCAAACAGTGAGCTTGCTCAGAACAAAAGAACTGTGCTTCCTAAACACACGGGCCATATCTAGTTCAACTCTGTGTAGGAAACTGACAAGAACAGTAGCTCCTATTCAGTCCAATACACTGTACTTGCTGGGAAAAGACGCGAGAGCTATTAGCACTGTATATGGCAATCGGAGCCCAATAGTGACTCTTCTTACCAGAAAACAACTCTTACTCGTAGGACCAAAAACTGCATGGGATTCAACTCCATTTCATACTGGGAAACAAAAAATTGCTTGCCTTACAAGAAACACACTCTGCTTTTGAGAAAATAGCACTCTTCTACTCTAAAGTGTTTCCTATGCGGTCAGAACAGTGAGCTTGCTCAGAACAAAAGAACTGTGCTTCCTACACACAAGGGCCATATCTAGATCAATTCTGCTTAGGAAACTGACAAGGACAGTAGATCATCTTCAGTCCAATACACTGCACATGCTGGGAACAGACGCGAGTGCTATTTGCCCTGTGTATGACAATGGGAGCACAATAGTGACTCTTCTTACCAGAAAACAACTCTTGCTCGTAGGACCAGAAACTGCACGGGATTCAACTCCATTTCAGACTGGGAAACAAACACTAGCTCGCCTTACAAGAAACACACTCTGCTTTTCAGAAAAGAGCACTCTTCTACTCTTCAGTGTTTCCTATGAGGTCCGAACAGTGAGCTTGTGCAGAACAAAAGAACTGTGCTTCCTACACACAGGGCCCATATCTAGTTCAACTCTGCTTAGGAAACTGACAAGAACAGTAGTTCCTCTTCAGTCCAGTACACTGTACTTGCTGCGAACAGACGCAAGCGCTATTTGCACTGTGTATGGCAATGGGAGCGCAATAGTGACTCTTCTTACCAGAAAAAAAGTCTTGCTCGTAGGACCAGAAACTGCATGTGATTCAACTTTATTTCTGACTGGGAAACAAACACTAGCTCACCTTACAAGAAACACACTCTGCTTTTGAGATAGGAGAACTCTTCTACTCTAATGTGTTTCCTATTGGATCCGAACAGTGAGCTTGCTCAGAACAAAGAACTGTGATTCCTACACACATGGTCTTATCTAGATCAATTCTGCTTAGGAAACTGACAAGAATAGTAGATCCTCTTCAGTCCAATACACTGTAGTTGCTAGGAACAGACGCGAGTGCTATGTGCCCTGTGTATGACAATGGGAGAGCAATAGTGACTCTTCTTACCAGAAAACAACTCTTGCTCGTAGGACCAGAAACTGCATGTGATTCAACTCCATTTAGGACTGGGAAACAAACGCTAGCTCGCCTTACAAGAAACACACTCTGCTTTTGAGAAAAGAGCACTCTTCTACTCTAAAGTGTTTCCTATGGGGTCCAAAGAGTGAGCTTGCTCAGAACAAAAGAACTGTGCTTCCTACACACACAAGCCATATCTAGTTCAACTCTGCTTTGTAAACTGACAAGAACAGCAGCTCCTCTTCAGTCCAATACACTGTACTTCCTGGGAACAGACACGTGTGCTATTTGCACTGTGTATGGCAATGGGAGCGTAATAGTGACTCTTCTTATCAGAAAACAACTCTTGCTCGTAGGACCAGAAACTGCATTGGATTCAACTCCATTTCAGACTGGGAAGCAAACACTAGCTCGTCTTACAAAAAAACATACTCTGCTTTTGAGAAAAGAGCACTCTTCTACTCTACTGTGTTTCCTATGAGGTCTGAACAGTGAGCTTGCTCAGAACAAAAGAACTGTGCATCCTACACACACAGGCAATATCTAGTACAACTCTGCATAAGAAGCTGACGAGAACAGTAGCTCCTTTTCAGTCCAATACACTGTACTTGCTGGGAACAGATGCGAGTGCTATTTGCACTGTGTATGGAAATGGGAGCGCAATAGTGACTTTCCTTACCAGAAAACAACTCTTGCTCGTAGGACCAAAAACTGCATGTGATTCAACTCTATTTACGACTGGGAAACAGACGCTAGCCTCGCCTTACAAGAAACACACTCTGCTTTTGAGAAAAGAGCACTCTTCTACTCTACTGTGTTTCCTATCAGGCCAGAACAGTGAGCTTGCTCAGAACAAAAGAACTGTGCTTCCTAAACACACGGGCCATATCTAGTTCATCTCTGCTTAGGAACCTGACAAGAACAGTAGATGCTCTTCAGTCCAATACACTGTACATGCTGGGAACAGATGCCAGTGCTATTTGCCCTGTGTATGACAGTGGGAGCGCAATAGTGACTCTTCTTACCAGAAAAAAACTCTTGCTCATAGGACCGGAAACTGCATGTGATTCAACTCCATTTAGTACTGGGAAACAAATGCTAGCTTGCCTTACAAGAAACACACCCTGCTTTTGAGAAAAGAGCTCTCTTTTACTCTACTGTGTCTCCTATAGGGCCAGAACAGTGAGCTTGCAAAGAACAAAAGAACTGTGCTTCCTAAACACACGGGCCATATGTACTTCAACTCTGCTTAGGAAACTGACGAGAACAGTAGCTCCTCTTCAGTCCATTACACTGTACTTGCTGCGAACAGACGCGAGCACTATTTGCACTGCGTACAGTAATAGGAGCACAATAGTGACTTTTCCTACCAGAAAACAACTTTTCCTCTTAGGACCAGAAACTGCTTGTGATTCAACTCCACTTAGGACTGGGAAACTAATGCTAGCTTGCCTTACAAGAAACAAGCTCTGCTTTTGAGAATAGGCACACTTCTACTCTACTGGGTTTCCTCTGGGGTCCGAACAGTGAGCTTGCTCAGAACAAAAGAACTGTGCTTCCTACAAACATGGCCATATCTAGTTCAACTCTGCTTAGGAAACTGACAAGAACAGTAGCTCCTCTTCAGTCCAATACACTGTACTTGTTGGGAACAGACGCGAGTGCTATTTGCACTGTGTATGTCAATGGGAGCGCAATAGTGACTTTCCTTACCAGAAAACAACTCTTGTTCCTAGGACCAAAAACTGCATGTGATTCAACTCCATTTAGGACTGGGAAACAAACGCTAGCTCGCCTTACAATAAACACACTCTGCTTTTGAGAAAAGAGCACTCTTCTACTCTAATGTGTTTCCTATAGGGCCAGTACAGTGAGCTTGCTCAGAAAAAAAGAACTGTGCTTCCTACACAAAAGACCATATCCAGTTCAATTCTGCTTAGGAAACTGACAAGAACAGTAGCTCCTCTTCAGTCCAATACACTATACTTGCTGGGAACAGATGCGAGTGCTATTTGCACTGTGTATGGCAATGGGAGCACAATAGTGACTTTCCTTACCAGAAAACAACTCTTGCGTGTAGGACCAAAAGTTATATGTGATTCAACTCCATTTAAGACTGGGAAACAAACGCTAGCTCGTCTTACAAAAAACACACTCTGCTTTTGAGAAAAGAGCACTCTTCTACTCTACTGTGTTTCCTATAGGGCCAGAACAGTGAGATTGCTCAGAAGAAAAGAACTGTGCTTCCTACAAACACGGGCCATATCTAGTTCAACTCTGCTTAGGAAACTGACAAGAACAGTAGCTCCTCTTCAGTCCAATACACTGTACTTGCTGGGAACAGACGCGAGTGCTATTTGCACTGTGTACAGTAATGGGAGCGCAATAATGACTCTTCTTACCAGAAAACAACTCTTGCTCATAGGACCAGAAAGTGCATGGCATTCAACTCCATTTAGGACTGGGAAACAAACGCTAGCTTGCCTTACAAGAAACACACTCTGCTTTTGAGAAAAGAGCACTCTTCTAGTCTACTGTGTTTCCTAAAGCGCCAGAACAATGAGCTTGCTCAGAACAAAAGAACTGTGCTTCCTAAACACACGGCCATATCTAGTTCAATTCTGTTTAGTAAACTGACAAGAAAAGTAGATCCTCTTCAGGCAATACACTGTACATGCTGGGAATAGAGGCCAGTGCTATTTGCTCTGTGTTCAGCAATGGCAGCGCAATAGTGACTCTTCTTACCAGAAAACAACTCTTGCTCGTAGGACCAGAAACTGCATGTGATTCAACTCCATTTAGGACTGCGAAACAAACGCTAGCTAGCCTTACAAGAAACAGACTCTGCTTCTGAGAAAAGAGCACTCTTCTACTCTACATTGTTTCCTTTGGGGTCCAAACAGTGAGCTTGCTCAGAACAAAAGAACTGTGCTTCCTACAGACACGGGCCATATCTAGTTCAACTCTGCTTAGGAAACTGACAAGAACAGTAGCTCCTCTTCAGTCCAATACACTGTACTTGTTGGGAACAGACGCGAGTGCTATTTGCACTGTATATGGCAATGGAAGCACAATAGTGACTCTTCCTACCAGAAAACAACTCTTGCTTGTAGGACCAGAAACTGCATGGGATTCAAATCCATTTAGGACTGCGAAACAAACGCTAGCTCGCCTTACAAGAAACACACTCTGCTTTTGAGAATAGAGCACTTTTCTACTCTACTGAGTTTTCTTTGGGGTCCAAACAGTGAGCTTGCTCAGAACAAAAGAACTGTGCTTCCTAAACACACGGGCCATATCTAGTTCAACTCTGTGTAGGAAACGGACAAAAACAGTAGCTCCTATTCAGTCCAATACACTGTACTTGCTGGGAAAAGACGTGAGAGCTATTTGCACTGTATATGGCAATGGGATCCCAATAGTGACTCTTCTTAC